>NC_068351.1:21884865-21892365 GCF_014633365.1 Diospyros lotus
CAGACTACAATTCGGGCGACCGGGACGCTGATTCTCAAGCTGGGCTCTTCCCGGTTTGCTCGCCGTTACTAAGGGAATCCTGGTTAGTTTATCTTCTTCCGCTTATTAATATGCTTAAACTCAGCGGGTAGTCCTGCCTGACCTGGGGTTGCGTCATGGGCAGTGCCCTGGGGCATCGCTTGAGGGTCGCGGGACGCACTCCTATCAGTGAAAGGGCACTCGCCGGGACGCGAATGTGCTTTGGGTACAACCACCACCGGTCGTGATCGCTGCCACCGGGATCCCTCTTTTTGGGCCCACCGTGCCCTCGCCGGCACGGGGGGCCAAGTTCCGCCCCGCCCCCACGCGCGCCCGTCCCCTTGGGTAAGACGCGGGGAGGGAGAAGAGGCGACTGCGTGCGTGACGCCCAGGCAGACGTGCCCTCGACCTGATGGCTTCGGGCGCAACTTGCGTTCAAAGACTCGATGGTTCACGGGATTCTACAATTCACACCAAGTATCGCATTTCGCTACGTTTTTCATCGATGCGAGAGCCGAGATATCCATTGCTGAGAGTCATTTTTGCGTAAGTGAAAGAGGCAACGCCCCATCGCACCCGTTGCAGGGGTCGGAGGCACACTCATTCGTTTCGTTTTCCTTGGCGCTTCCTGCGCTGGTGTTTATTGTTCGTCGCGGGAGGGCGCGACGCAACCTGGAAGGCCGCGGTCACACGCCCCCGCGCCGGAAAGGGGCGGGGCACCACAGAGGGTCACCCACCCCTCTCGCCGTAGGGTTTTACTGGTTTGCGGGTCGTTTTGCTCTTGTAGGGTTCGATAATGATCCTTCCGCAGGTTCACCTACGGAAACCTTGTTACGACTTCTCCTTCCTCTAAATGATAAGGTTCAATGGACTTCTCGCGACGTCGCTGGCAGCGAACCACCCACGTCTCCGTGATCCAAACACTTCACCGGACCATTCAATCGGTAGGAGCAACGGATGGTGTGTACAAAGGGCAGGGACGTAGTTAACGCGAGCTGATGACTCACGCTTACTAGGAATTCCTCATTGAAGACTAACAATTGCAATGATCTATCCCCATCACGATGAAATTTCAAAGATTACTCGGGCCTGTCGGCCAAGGCTATAGACTCAATGAATACATTAGTGTAGCGCGCATGCGGTCCAGAACATTTAAGGGCAACACAGACCTGTTATTGCCTCAAACTTCTATGGCTTGAAAGGCTATAATCCCTCTAAGAAGCTAGCTGTGGAGGGTCATCTCCACATAGGTAGTTAGCAGGCTGAGGTCTCGTTCGTTAACGGAATTAACCAGACAAATCGCTCCACTAACTAAGAACGGCCATGCACCACCACCCATAAAATCATCAGCTAGGAGTTCATCAAAGAGGTGTTGTTAGGCCTTGATTTCCCCAGAACCTATGTTAATTAGGTGATGGAATGTATCTCTTCTACCTCCTTCTCCTTATTAATTAATGGCAGTTCATGTGAGTTTTTCAAAGGGGAGTGGGGCCTTAGGTAAGGGGATCCGCTGTCCTCATTTCTGTTTGTTGTTTTCCTGAAGTATTTTTCTAGCCTGTTGAAGATTGGGACAGAGAATTCTGAGTTTAATTTCCATCCTCGATGCGGCAACCTTCAGATTACTCACTTAGCATTTGCAGATGACTTGCTGTTACTTGCCAGGGGTGATGTTCCGTCAATTAAAATTATTTTAGACTACCTGTCAGAGTTTGGAGTAGTCTCAGGTTTATCTGTGAATGAACTGAAATCTCATATGTACTGTGCTGGCATTGGAGAGCAGGATATGGAGGTGATTCAGAGTTTAGCTAAATTTCCTAAAGGTCGTATGCCCTTTCGGTACCTTGGCGTTCCTATAACTGCTGCAAAACTTAAAGTGAACTGTTATTCCCCTCTTATTGATAAGATTGCTGGCCATATTAATGCTTGGAAGAGTGTGACTTTATCTTATGCGGGGATAGCAGAGTTGATCAAGAGCATCCTTCAAGGAGTGGAGTGTTTTTGGCTCTCCATCCTGCCAATCCCAGCTGCGGTCATCGATAGAATTATTCGGCTTTGCAAGTGTTTCCTTTGGAACTCGGCTCATTCGCTTGTTGCGTGGAAGGAGATTTGCTTGCCAAAAATTGAAGGTGGAATGGGCTTTAAGGATTTGAGCTGCTAGAATTCTGCCTTGCTGGCTAAGGTTCTTTGGGATTTCCATTGTAAGAAGGATTCTCTTTGGGTGAGATGGGTTAATCATGTCTACTTGGGGGACTCGCCGATATGGGGTAGATTATCTAAGAAAGATGATTCCCCCCTTCTGAAGAAGATTTTTCTTATCAGAGATTCCATTTGCTAGAGGGAAGGGTCGGTGGATGCTGTTGTCCGGTTAATTGAAAGCTGGAGGGATGGTGAGTCTATTAAAATTTCTCATGCCTACAGTTATTTCCGGCCTAAGGGTCTGCGTAAGATATGGACGGGGGATGTGTGGAGCGTGGCAATTCCGCCCAAACATGCCTTCACGTTGTGGCTGGGCATTAAATCCAAATTGTTAACTAAAGACAACTTGCGATTTATTGACATTGATAGATCGTGCAGCCTATGTGGGGCCAGTGAGGAATCCCACCAGCACATTTTCTTCCAATGTGAAGTGAGCTTGAGGATCTGGGGGCAAGTTAAAGCTTGGATGGGCTTGCGGCGTTCTATGTCTACCTTAGCTAGCTCCTTGAAGTGGATCAAGAAAGAGGCTCGGGGCTCATCTTGGCAGAGTAAGGCTAAGCATGTAGCCCTTGCATGCACTGTCTATTATATATGGGCAGCTCATAACCGTCTCATTTTTGAAGGCTAAAGTCCTTCAGTGGATTGCATTATTAGCAGGGTTAAAACTCAAGTATACAAGATAATCTTTTCTATGTATCCTCATGTTTTAACTCATTTTGAATCCCTTACTATGGGTAATTAGTTTTGGCCATCTCATGTTTCCCTGGGTATGCCCAGAGTATTTGTATAGTCTTATTTTTTATCAATATAATTTTATTTACTGATAAAAAAAAAAGAAAGAGCTCTCAGTCAAAAAGTGAGGTTAGAGAAAGAGTGTCTCGCTGGGGGAAGGGGGGCGATTTTTGTTTTCCTTCTTGCGACTGCCTCACTGTGGGACTGTTTGTTATTTCTTTGCATTGTTTCAGTGATTCTCATTCTAGAGATTCATTGTTCATTGCTTGGCTTTTGTGTGTTGGATGCGGATTGGCCGAGAGTTACTTTAATCGGGTCAGCGTCGGCTTCATTGAAGCAGAGTTCAAAAAATTTCAAAATTTCGAATTTCCCGCCTGTCACTTTTTGAATTTTCAGCGTTGATCTAGGTTGTAAAGCCAGTGCAACTGCTACGAATCTTCTTAGTGGTGGTCCCCGACCTTCAGACTTTGGGGTTCCTTAGTTCGTTTTGGTGCTGAGGGTCCCAGCCATGCCAGTCCACTGGGGATCTGAAGTCCTCTAGGTAGCTGTCATTTATTCGGTCATCCTCCATGGCCATTAAGGTTATTCCAACCACGGTTTCAATGGCCCCAACTGTCGAAGCAGGAGTTAATGGAGATGCCTTGTCATCAAGTATTTCAGCAAAGCCAGATGGTGACGAACTGGAATCTTCCTCCAAGTCGTGCACCCTTGGCAATGAAAACACTGTATCGGTTAACCGAGTTGAAGGGCCCAGTGAGGTGAGTCCTTCTATTCCGTTTGAACCCAAAGTATCAACCCCATGGGTGGGTCTTTTTAAGGATAGCAAGAAGTAGCAAGTTTATGGTTTTGCCCTGCCAAAGTTCGAGAACGCAAGCGAGATGCTTGTAGTAGATCCACTAGAGTTGGATAATGTTGAGAGGGCTCTAGGCCATTGTTTAGTGGGTTATTTTGCTGGGAAATTCCCAGGAAAACAAGCTCTACTAAAGCTCTACAACTCATGGGAGGTCCCATACCAATATTTCCCTCACGCAAGCAGATGGCTTATTTTTAAATTCGGGGATGCCGAGTCAAGAGACCAGGTGCTCAGGGGAGGGCCGTATCTTGTGTATGGGCGTCCTTTGTTCCTTAAGGTTATGCCCCCTTGCTTTGAGTTTGATGAGACGCTGGATCTTCATTTGCCGCTATGGGTCAAATTTCCAAGCCTTCTTATTGATTTCTGGAACCCAACTCTGCTTGGGAGGATCGCATCCAGATTGGGTGTGCCTATTGCGAGTGATAGGAACACTGCAACCAAAGAGAGGCTCCCCTTTGCTCGAGCTCTCGTGGAGGTTGACGTATCTAAGGACCTGGTCCGTGAGGTCACTTTAATGATGCCTGCGGTAAGCTTCATCACCAGCATGTTGTTTATGAGTATGAGCCACAATTCTGTTCGCTTTGTATGGCTTTTGGCCACTCCCGTGAGGGTTGCAAGACCAATAAACCAAAGCCGATTCCGACTGAGGGGCCTGATATGGTTCCTAATGAAGCTCCTGAGGTGGGCAAGGAGACCCCAGATCCTGATTGCTCGCAGCAAGAGGATCCTCCATTGAAGGAGCAGGAGCAAGCTTTTGTTGTTGTTAATGTTGAAGCCTTGGAGCTCACTCCGAATAAGGGACATCCTGATGTTTCAAAGTCTGATGACGATGGGGAATATGAGGTGGTGGTCTCCAGAAAGAAGAAGAAATCTGCCAAATCAAAGGCCGCCAAGCAAAAGAAGAAGGAAGAATCCTCTCCAAAGGAGAAGGGAATTTCTGATCCTTCCCAAAGCCAGCCAGGTGACAAGCCATCTATGATTACAAAAGAAGTTGATCCCTCTCAAAGCCGGCCAGGCGACAAGGAATCTAAGACTTCAAAAGTAGTTGACCCTTCCCAAAGCCGTCTAGGTGATAAGGCATCTAAGGTTCCGAAAGAATCCGATAAGGCATCTAAGGTCCCAAAAGAATCCGACAACTACTTGGCAGAGACTTCCTTTAAAACTCATGACTTAAGGAAGAAGGGCCCCGCCTTTCGTATTCCATCATGATTATTTCTTGCTGGAACATCAAGGGACTCAACATGCCCCTGAAACAAAATGGGGTTAAGCGCCTCATTGATCAGGATCAAGAAAGTGTTACGTCTATTCTAGAAAGTAAGCTTAATCCGTCCAAGCTGCTCAAGGTTATGGCCGTAAATTCCCAGGCTGGGAAGAGATCAATAATTTTCAAGTGCACTCTGTTGGGCGCATCTTGGTGCTTTGGGACCCATCTAAGCTTAGCTTAGAGCCATTGGGGATTTCTCCCCAAGTTATTCACTGCCGCATTTGATGTAAGATTTCTGGTAGCTCTTTCCATGCTAGCTTTGTGTATGCTTTAAATTATGTGTTGGGCAGGCATCCCTTATGGAAGGATCTTATGGACTTCGGTATTGGTCATTCTGGGCCATGGATTGTTATGGGGGACTTTAATTGCGTTCTCCGTGCCAACGAGAAGATCAATGGGGCAGATATCACCCCATATGAAACCAATGGGCTGTCAGATTGTTGCTTGTTTACGGGGCTCTTGGACTTAGCTTCCATCGGCTGCTTTTATACTTGGACGAACAACTCAGTTTGTTCCAAGTTGGACCGTGTTATGATTAACCAAGATTGGGCAACAAGCAACCTTATGGGTGATGCCAATCTTTTGCCTGCGGGATGTCTATCTGATCATTCCCCATATGTTGTGTCTCTTCTCCAACAGCGAGGTCCCCAAAAGAAGCCTTTTAGGTTCTTTAATATGTGGGCTGACCATGGAGACTTCTTCAGCATTGTCACCTCTGTTTTCCATTAGCATGTTTCTGGTACTAAGCAATTCAGCTTATGTAGGAAGCTTAAGCTTTTTAAGGGGCCCCTTAGGAGCTTGAATTTGAAGTATTTCAGCCACATCTCTTCCAGAGTGGCTATTGCAGATAAAGATCTTGAAGAGGCTCAACTCTTGCTCAATGCCCATCCTCAAGGCCAGAGCCTTCAAGCTCAAATTACAATGATGCGGAAGCATGCCTTGATCTTAAAAGAGGCTAAAACATCCTTTTTCCATCAGCAAGCAAAGTGTAATTATCTTAAGCTCAGTGACAGGTGCACAAAATTTTTCCATACAATTGCTATGCGTAATTTTATTACAGCCATTTCTCAGGTCGATGGGTCCGTCACTTCCACCTTGGATAAGGTGCCTAGTGAATTTATTCGATTCTATGAAGGCTTGTTGGGCTCTTCCAAGCATTGTGTGGCCATTGACCCCCTGATTTTAAGTTTTGGGCCCAGTATTTCATCGGATCAGGCCACGGCTCTTTCCCAAGGTGTTTCTAGCGAGGAGATCAAGGCAACCCTTTTTAGCATTGGCGACGAGAAGGCTCCTGGCCCTGATGGATTTTCTTCCCACTTTTTCAAGAAAGCTTGGCCTATTATAGGCGAGCAATTCACCGAGTTAAGGCATGCTAGTACATTCATTGATTTTCGGCCCATTGCTTGCTGCTCCGTAACTTACAAGGTTATCTCAAAAATCTTAGCTTCAAGGCTTGCTTTGGTCTTAGATACCATCATTGATAGCTCACAGTCAGTTTTTGTCAAGGGCAGGAGTCTTATGGAGAATGTTCACCTTGCCCAAGAGCTCCTTCGGAATTATAACCGCAAGAGGATTTCTCCTCGATGCCTTATCAAGGTCGATCTCCGGAAAGCTTTCGATTTTGTTAATTGGGACTTCCTTCAGCAGATTTTGGACGGCTTGGGTTTCCCCTCTGTTTTCTCCAAGTGGATCACGGAGTGCGTATGTTCGGCCTCTTACTCCATCATGGTTAACAGAGGTATGCATGGCTTTTTCAAAGGCCAGCAAGGCCTTAGACATGGGGACCCCCTGTCTCCCTTTCTCTTTGTTCTCTGCATTGAGTATTTGTCCAGGTCCCTCAGAAAGGCCACAATGAATTTTGAATTTAATTTCCATCTGAAGTGCAGCAATTTGGGCATCTCGCACCTTACTTTCGCAAATGACTTGATGTTATTTGCTAGGGGAGATGTTATCTCTGTCAAGATCCTTATGGGCTGCCTCCGTAATTTTGAAGCTTGCTCGGGGCTGTGTGCTAATGTTCTTAAGTCTAGCTTATACCTTGCGGGTATTAATGATAGCGATTTATCTAATATTCTTGCGGCCACCAGCTTCTCTAGAGGTGATCTTCCCTTTCGATACTTAGGCATTCCCCTCGCTGCGGAGAAGCTCAAGGTTATTCATTACGAGCCTCTCACAGACAGAATCTCGGATTGCATCAAACCCGCTTCCTCGCTTTCATATACTGGTAGATAAGAGCTCATCAGACCTGTTCTGTAAGGGGTTGAGTGCTTCTGGCTATCTATTTTGCCAGCGCCTACTGCTGTTTTAGAGAAAATCTATAGGCTATGCCGACTTTTCTTATGGAATTCCAAGGCTGCTCTTATTGCTTGGCGTGATATCTTCCTCCCCAAAATTGAAGGGGGGCTCGGTCTTAAAGACCTTCAGAGTTGGAACTCTA
>NC_068351.1:23394865-23522365 GCF_014633365.1 Diospyros lotus
ACAAAGCTAACACAAAGTTGGACAAAACACGAGGCGACCTGGAGCTAGCCCGACAACGAGCCGACGCTACGCCAGAGGAGGCAGAGGCATTGAAACATGAAGTCGAGCATATCAGGAGGGAGATCGTGCAGTTAATGGTGGAGATTGAAGCCCACATTTCCAAGGAGCATGAGGAAGTGGAGTTTGAGACCTGCAATGCGTTTCCCTTCACCTTGTGGAAGGAGCATCCAGAACTGGACTTCTCCTTCTTTGGTGAAGAGGCTGTCAAGAAAGTGAAGAAGTTCATTGTTGAAGCCCAAATAAGGAGGCTGTTCCAGTTCCATCTGTGCCTGACCAGATCGGTGTCGACCTCCCTTTTGAAGATCCCGGAAGCCCAACTCCCCGAGAAGCGACTCCTCCAAGCTAATATTCTTTAGGCCGCTAGGACTTCGAGTTTTCCTTCCTCTATTCTCTTCTCTTTGTATATTGATTTCGAGACAGTTCTTTTTTGCTGTGTTTAATGAACTTTTATCCCTTCAGTATTTGCTGCGAGCTGAAAGTAAAACATAGCAATCATAATTGATATTGTTTCACGCATGAATTTAACTTCAGTTAATTTAGAGACTCCTTAGCTCGCAACTAATAAGCTTTTAGAATCAAACAACCTCGGATGCTGTGTTAGTAATAATTTATTTGAGCTGCGTGTCCATTTAGTCGCAAGTAAGGACACTTAACTAGACGAGGGCGAACCTTGTTAAAACGAGATTGCTTGATAAAAATTAGGTTGAATTGCATTCTCTTGCCAAGTTATATGCCTAGATAGATCGCAGTTTGATCCCAGCTAACATACCATGACTTTTAAAAATTTAGCAAGGTCAAGATGAACACCCAGGCGAGTCACAAACCATGACTTTTGTCAAGATGAGAGGACCCCAGCTAGTGAACCATGACTTATAAGTTTTTAGCCAAATTGATGGCTTAGTAAGCGCCAAACCATGACACTGC
Organism: Diospyros lotus; assembly: GCF_014633365.1. Classification (NCBI taxonomy): domain Eukaryota; kingdom Viridiplantae; phylum Streptophyta; class Magnoliopsida; order Ericales; family Ebenaceae; genus Diospyros; species Diospyros lotus. Next base: position 23,395,850 of record NC_068351.1, read on the forward strand.
TGTCAAGATGAATGGGCTCTAGTTCGCAAACCACGACCTAGGGTAAGGACTAAGATGAATGCTCAGATGAGCCGCAAACCATGGCACGTGGGCCAAGTTGAATGGGCCCCAACTCACAAATCATAGCCTTTTAACCCCGAATTAACATTATTTCCTGCCTCTTATTTTTAACAAAAGGTGGAAACAATAAGATTTGATAGTAATAATTAGGAATTCAATTTATTAACGGAGTAATGTTAGAATAAATAGAAAATCAATCAATGAGTAGTATTATGCAAAGAAAAAAGCGTTTCTTATCGAAAATATGGTTTGAGGTGCTCTACATTTTAAGCTCGTGGAAGAATAGCCCTATTCATATTTGCCAAGTGATACACTCCGTTACCTAGGTTTTCTTTGATAATATAAGGGCCTTCCCAGTTCAGGCCTAGTGTCTCGTTGCTGGCCTTACGAGCTCTAAGAAGAACAAGGCGTAACACGAGATCACCAACGTTATAACACCGAACTCGAACCCTCCTGTTGTAATACCTTGCGACTCGTTGTTGATAGGTAGCCACCCTTATGCGAGCTAGCTCCATTGCCTCCTTGAGCAAATCAAGGTTCGTGGCCAGTAACTGGTCGTTGTTCTTTGGGTCGAAGGTGGCTCTTTGCTAACTAGTCACTTCATACTTTGCCGGGATTATAGCTTCAAACCCATAAACCATAGAGAAAGGAGTTTCTCCAGTGGTGGTGCGAGATGTGGTCCTATAAACCTAGAGTACTTTTTGTAGATCGTATACCCAGGCTCCCTTCCTGGCCTCCAATTTTCTTTTCAATATCTGCTTGATTATTTTATTGACAGCCTTGACCTATCCGTTGGCTTGGGGGTGGTCCATGGTGGTGAAACTCTTCTAGATCCCTAGCGATTTGTAGAACTGGATGAACTGCTTGCTGGTGAATTGGGTTCTTTTCTCCGTGACTATCTACTAAGGAACTCCGAATCTGGAAATGATATTGGTCTAGACAAACTTCTTTACCTTTGCTATGGATATCTCTGCGAGCTCTTTCACTTATGCCCATTTAGTGAAATAATCAACTGCCATTATAGCATGCCTGCACAAGTTGCGAGCTGTAGGGAGTGGCTCGATTAGATCCATGCCCCATATGGCGAAGGGCCACGAGTTGCTTATCTGCTGGAGATAGGCGGGTGGAGCTCGCAGTATTTTTGCAAACCTCTAGCATTTGTTACACCTCTTTACCAGATTCATAGTGTCCTGCTTCATGGTAGGCTAGTAGAACCCCTAGCGAAGTGCCTTTTGAGCCAAGGACAACCCTCTAGCGTGATTGCCATAATGACCTGCATGGATCTCCTTGAGAACTGCCTGACAATCAGGGTTATCAAGGCACCTCAACAAAGGGGCTATGAACCCCCTTTTGTAGAGCATATCATCATGAAGACAGTATCTAGCCACGCGAGCTCGCATACGATGCCCATCCATCTTATCGCCTGGAAACTTTCCCTCATGTAGATAGTCGATAATAGGCCTCCTCCACGAGTCTGGGCTTACCGCAATCGCCAATACTTCACCTTATCCTCCCGTGCTTGGTGCTGCCAGGAACTCCACTAGAATAACTCCCAAGGAGTCTGAATCTCGAGCTAAAGCTAAACAAGTTAGAGCATCGGCGTGAGAATTTTGGTTCCTCGGCACTTAACTCACTTCGCATCCTTCAAAAGTGTGCATTAGATCCTGGACTCTCTAGAGGTAGGCCACCATCTTTGGGCCCTTCGCTTGATATTCACCTCGTATCTAACATACCACAAGCTGAGAGTCATTGAAGACCGTTAATTATTCTTCTTTCACCTCTTTCGCTAGGCGTAGTCCTACCAATAGTGCCTCATACTTCGCTTCATTATTGGTTGCTTTAAACCCAAATCTCAACGCATAGGAAATTTTATGCCCATCCGGGCTTATCAAGAGTTCCCCAGCTCCAGCTCCATGCTCGCTGGATGACCCATCTACATATAACTCTCAAGATGGATCATTTGAAGATTCAGGCTCCTCCCATGTTGGGCTTGTGAACTCAGCAATAAAATTCGCTAACACCCGCCCTTTTATGGCCGACCTCAGTTTGTACTCTATGTTGAACTGAGCAAGTTCAATGGCCCACTTGAGTAAACGGCCAGACGAGTCGGGCTTCTGCAGGACGTGCTTCAGTGGGTATTTGGTCAACACATTAATCCTATGGACCTGGAAATAGGGGTGCAACTGATATTTTACTCTTAGTAATAAAATGGTTTTGATAATGACTATATGAAAATCAATATCTACAATATGGATTATATGAATGAGAAAATAACTTTTTAATATGTGAATTTTGAAGCAAGGTATGGATTATATGAATGAGAAAATAACTTTTTAATATGTGAATTTTGAAGCAAGGTATAAAATCCTATGGAAGAAATTTTAAGTATAGTTGAGTGTGATTCATTTAAAAATATATATCTTTTGATAATCTCAACTTGCTTTCAAAAGAATCAAAATGAGGTTTTGTTAAGTTTTCAATGTTTTCAAAAGGATAGTCAACTGTGTTTCATTCTGTTAACTATGCCTTAGAATAGTCGACTATGCTGTTAAGGATAGTCGACTATGTATAAGGATAGTCGACTATGCTGGTTTGATCTGTTGACTATGTGAGGCATCTGTCGACTATTTTTTAATCCGTCGACTATCAAGTAAGGATAGTCGACTATGGATTTTCATCTATCGACTATTTTTGTTCTTTAAATTCAAAATTCTCTTCACATTTTCACATCTATCGACTATGCATTTGTATCTGTCGATTATGGGATTTTTATGTTAAAAAATAGTCAACTATCACTTTCTGTCTGTCGACTATGCTTAACTTTATTTGATAGAATAATCGACTAATCCATTTTCTCTATCGACTATGTATTTCACAAAAACTTATAACGGCTAGTTTTTGGCGCATTAAATGCTTGCCCAACCACCCTCAATGGTCTAAATTTTGAACTTGCCCACCATCAACTATAAATAGGTGGTTGAAGACACATTGAAGGCTGTTGAAACACATTGAATATCTTAAATGACCGCGCCTTCACTGTTACATCGAGCTTTTACCTTTTTTCTCTCTGTATTTCCATTTAAGAGGCTTTGATATCTTACTGTTCTATTCTTTTAAGCATCGATCATTCATTTAAAGAGAGAGCTTGTAACTAAGAGTTGTACTCTTAGAATCTCTACTTCATCTTCTGTATTTTTCCTAGCAGTAGCTAGAAGGCCCATTAAATTGGGAGGTTATAACTCTGCCTAGTCAAGGACTAGAGGACCTGCTCATATTGAGTAGGGGGTTTGATAGTGAAATTGTTTTTAAAATCCTTAGTGGATAGCTAAGGTAGTGGACTAAGCTTGGAAGGCTGAACCACTATAAATCTGTCTTCACTGCTCTTCATCTTTTCTGTTTTATGTTTGCATCATTGCTCTATTGACTTTGCTTATTCAGTGATAATTTTTCTTTAACCAAAATATTTTTACTTCTCAAAAGAAATTTTTTTAATTATACCAATTCACCCCCCTCTTGGTGTGTGCCATATCAGTTCAATTTTATCAGCAACTTCCTCGATGCCACCACTAAGCAATAGGCGAGCTTCTCCATGGGGGTGTATCTTGTTTCAGCATCTATTAGCCTATGGCTTACATAATACACCGGGTATTGCACCCTGTCTTCTTCTTGCACCAATGCTACACTGATAGCATGTAATGACCCCTTAGAGAGTCTAAAATTTATTTAGAATTAGTTAAAAGCATTTTTGCCAATTAAATATTTAATATGGAAATTCAAAGATTTTTGAAGGAAAAGAATAGCATTTAATGGCATTTAATTATTTAAGAATTCCAAAGTTTAGTTATTAATTAAGAGTCTTAATAATAATTTCTTCTTATTATTAATTAAGTGAGATTATGTATTTAAGGGAGAGTAAGAATCTATGCGTGAGATGAATTTGGATTGAGAGTCTCCTAGTGGTATTAGGAGAAGGATTCCTAGTTATAAAAGGAGTTTGAGTTATGGGCTAGGGCTTCTTATGCCTATATATATAGCTTGATGGCCATAAGTTTCTTCACGCTGTGTGAAGAACAGAAGATAGAAGAAGTTCCAACAGTGTCTAGCATAGGAGAAGTTGTTTTGCAATCATTGCAATTCAGTCAAGAAGATTCAGGCAAGTATTCTCCCTGTAATCCCTTCCATTACAGGATCATGATAGTTTGTTTTCAGAATTTTTAAGACTCTCATTTGATACTCAGTTTATTAGCCAGTTTATATATACCTATATGCGTGTTTATATTAATGTATCAAAGGCTTCCTTGAGCAAGTATCTATCCTTGTAAAACATAAGTAGAAGCCTAATGAGTCACATGTATAAGGGAAAACATCACTAGATAATGGGCGGCTCGTTTAGGATTTGTGAAACCCCTTGTGAAGAACTAAGATAAATGGAATCCATAAATTAGGTTTGCCAAATTCCACCTAAAATCCTAGTTGGACTAGGTTACCTAATTGGGTCTTAGGTTTTGGTAGAAATTGGTACCTAATTAATTATGATTTCATTTATGAACTAACTTAAGGCTGTTGGGGTGATTTAAGGAGTTTAATGGGTTGTTTTAAAGTATTTAAAACTAAGGCCCGAAAAGATTATTTAGAAGTGTTTAAAACATAAAGCCCAAAAGCAGAATGAAAATAAAGACCCAATATTATGTTTTAAAGTGTTTAAAACATGGGTTTAAAAAACCGTATAACCTAAACCCCTTATGATATACGAGTTAGCTTAAGAAGGGGTGAATTAAGCTTTTTCATCTTTTTTGAAAAATAAACTGAATAAATACAAATGAAATGAGAATGTTGTTAATAAAGAATAACAAGAGAAAAACACAGTATGTATAGTAGTTTAGCCTCATGTTGAAGAACTAGACCCAGATCCGGGTCTAGGATTCGGGTCGGGTCGCCCATAAAGGGTTTTGGATCCAAATAACCAGATCTATTTGTGGATCTGGAGATAACTGTAGGAAACCGCCCACTTCCTCTATATGTGGAGAAGAGGGAACAACGACAGTTACTCGTATAACTGCATATATAAAAGTTTTCTCTCTTATTTTGTGAGATACGAACGTTGAGTTGGTTGGCAGAGTTTCTTCTTCTTCTCTAATTTCCTTTGAAGGTTTTTAGGTTGTGATTCAAGAGTGATTTCCATACTGTGATTTCACTTGTAACCAGTGATACAACTATTGTGATTAAACTTCCGTTGTGCAAGTAACATGTATGTTATTGTAGTTATGAGCTCTGTTCTTTTTCCATCAAATGGTATCAGAGCCAGGCTATAGTTGTATTCCGATTACTTTCATTGCTATAAATGTGCAATTAAATGAAGCCAAATGATTCACAGCAAGCATGAATTAACCCCAATAACAATCTAATTTTGATATGTATATGTGATACAAGTATGAATTAATACCATCGTACACACTCAAAATATCTGATTACAGTTATATATACACTAAGAATATCTGTTCATATTCATATACACATAAGAGATAATCAAAGTCAATCTTTAAGTTTATTTGTATTGCTTTGCAAGACATGATTATGCGTGTATATATATATATATCGTGAACATATCTAATGAAACCCAAAGAAATAGTTCTATTTTTTTTAAAAAAAAAAATACCTACTATTTGTCAATGGCTACATTGAGAATGAATCTGTGGTAGTAGTGGCCACATAAGATGGCTGTGCGCACAGCCGGCGATGATGGTTGTGTACGAGCGCACAAGCCCAACCGTCACTTGTAGTGGCTGTGGCTGCAACAGGCGTTTGGAAAGGCACATGCCACGACTGCACTCCTATGGCGACACCGAAATCACATCGTGGTTGTGAGGTTGCTTGGACGTTCAGCAGCCATGGATCTACTTCCAGAAATTTCAAAAAGGAAATAAGGAAGAAGAAGTGAATAGACTGCAAAAAGGAATCTGGAGATGTAGAAGTCTCTGGAGCTTTTTGATTTGATAAAGTGGGTTAATTTGGCCACGTTTGGTTGGCCAATTTTAATTCAACACCCAGGAAGTTATTTTTGATTTATGGGTGTGTTTGGCTCATTTTAAATTGCAAAAGTTCTAGACCTAGAAAGTTCCTTTCGATTTAAGGGTGCGTTTGGCTCACTTAAAATTGCAAAAGGCATTTTTGGTCTTAGGATGTGTTTGGTTAGCTTAAATTTGCAAAGGCAATTTTTTGGCATTAAGGGCTATTTAGCCGGCTAAAATTGTTAAGATGTTTTTCTTAACCTTAAATAAATTTTTGTTATTTGAATTATTATTATGTTTTTTGATAATTAGAACTCCCATTTTTATTTTATTTATTGTTATTAGTTAACAATAGTGGAGTTATTATCGATTGTAAATAATAATTTTTCCTAATGTGGAACATTTTGAGGTTATTAGTTAACAACATGTGGATGAGTCCATAATATACATTTTGTTTTGAACAAAATGTATAAAGAATTTGTTTGTCAAATTCTTAATTTGTCCTTTTTATTTCTTTTAATTCATTTTTAAGAAAATGACATGAGTGCGAACCTCGAAAATCATTCGAACTGCTGCCCAAAGAGCCCAAGTTATGGAAATGAAAGGCAGTTAGATAATTATCAGATGGTGGAATGGCAAAATATACGTGAGCATATCATTACTGTGTGTAATATGATGCAAGAGCTTATATTTGCCGACTATAAGGGGTTGTGGACTGACAAATCTCAATTCCAATCTTTGTTCGTCACATTGTTGCCACATGATAAAGAATTAATGGCTAGAGTTAGGGTCTTTGGTCGTCCAAGTCTTAGTTGGACTTTGTGTTTCATCTTAAATGCATATAGAAGAAGAGAAACTGTAATGGCCCTGTATTCAAGTAGCTTGCCAATAGAAATTATCAATTTCATTGCTCATAAGACTCCTAGAATCACTTTTTGTGATGTCCTTCATGCAATTCCTCTTATGACTAGACTTATTGAGTAATGTGTTGCTCAATTCATGTATTAGTATATTTTGCTTTTGTAGCAAATTTCTAAGCTATGTCTTCATTTTTTTTTTTATGAAATGAATTATGGAGAATTATTGAATCTCTATGCTTAAATATATATGCATGCTTTATCATTGATTAATCTCGGTGGTTTAGTGTGCATATTTTTTTTTTATTTAATGACAATTATTTAATCTTTGTGATTAAAAATGTGTCACAATAATTCCTCAATGAATAAAGTTAATCACTTTCAATTTTTTTGTTTTTTGAGATGTTAACTCTCTTTATATATTTATGCTTGTGAGCATATGTTTTGTTCTTATTGATTTAGTTTATGAAATTAAATTCAAGATAAGAACTTCATTATTCTTATTGTTTTAGTAACTTTAAGAATATAAATCTAATACAATTTATTATGAAGAACAATTATTAAATATTATGTTCTTAGACGATGATTGGGAACATAGTAAACTTTCGATTCTGAGTCTTAATATTTAATATTTGTTAACATAATTAAATTATGTTAGGTTATGAGACACGTATGGAATATGAATTAATTTATGTGCAATGTCTTAATGTAGAACTTTGAGTTCCACAGGGTTTCTGCTTCAAAGAACATTGTTGCCGAAATTAACAAAGGTGAGAAGTTAAATGGCGACAATTATGAAATTCGGAATATTAAAATTCAATATGTGCTGGAAGAGCAAGAGGCTCTTGAGGTTTTAAACACTGTCATGACTGAGCCTGAGAAAAATAATACTAATAGACGGGATAGAACAACATGTGAAACTTAAAAAAAGAAAAAATTTACTGCACGCGTTACGTTGCTTAGTAGCATGGATAATGATATTATGAGGAAGTTTCGAAAATTTGATAGTGCGAGAGACATGTGGTCTGCTCTTGAAAAGAGGTTTGGAGGTATGTCCTTGACCAAACTTTGCTCCCTCACTATCAAGTTTGACACATACAAAAAGCGCCCAGATGATTCCATGAAGAAACATATGAGGCAAATGTCAAACATGATAAGTGAGCTTAGAGATGAAGGACACGTCTTGACTGATAAGCAACAAGTGCAAGCTGTTATCCGTTCTTTGCCTCACAGTTGGGAGCATATGAAGATGCACCTCACCCATAATGAAAATATGAAGACTCTAGATGATGTTGTTCATCACCTGGAGTTAGAAGAGGAGCGCCTCTTAGCAAACAAGCTTAGTACAGATGTGTACATGACAGGCTCAAACTCACAGGGTGGTAAAGGCCACAAACGCAAGCTGCATGGTATGTCCCAACAAAAGCCAGGTAAGGGAAATCCTCAGGGCAAGAAATAGAAATTTAACCAACATGGGAAAGGAAATCGTCATTCCAAGAAGAAAAATATTGCAAAGTTGAAGTGTTTCAATTGTGGGCAAAAGGGACATTTTGCTTGTGATTGCACTGAGCCCAAAAAGGTATGTGACCTTTATGCACTTGTAAGTGTTGTTAATGTCTCAAGTTCTGTTTTTTTTACTAAATCTTATCCTTTGTGTGTTGTATCATATTTTTTGGTAAAATATGAGAAATGTGTTTGATGAAAAACCATATGAAAATCTCATATTTCGAAATAAGTTTTGCATATTTCGAAACATATATGATTAGTGTTTTGGCACTAAAGGTCAAATGTTTTTAAAATCCATTTTTTATCTCATCATGTTTCGAAACTGTGTTTCTATGTTTCGAAACATAGTTCTGTAATGTTGATTCGAAATGCTCTTCAATATGATGTATTTCGAAATATAGTTTCCATGTTTTGAAACATTAGTTTGCCATGTTTCTAAACTTGATTCAAGATGTATATTAAAAAGGGTTCAAGTTTTGCTTAATCTATATGATGTATTTCAAAATCTATTTGAAATCTAAACCTATGTTTCAAAACCTGTTTAGTATATTTCGAAACCTCTGTTTGCAGTGTATCTTTGTTCAACATGTTTGTGAAGTATGTTTCGAAACCTACTTTTCATATTTTGAAACATCTATCTCTGTCAGAAGAATTTCAAAAATCTGTCATGTCTTTGCACTTTATTTGAAAAGCTATTTTAATAATCTATTTTTGAAATTATACCCATACCCTGATGTTCAAAATACAGGTATGTTTTAAGTGGAGAATAAAACCTAATCATTTTGTTTTTTTAAAAGAGAAGTCTTCCACTCATTTTGTCTCTTGGTGTATATCCAACTGTAAAAGCTGTATGTTTCGAAACATGTTATGTGTGTTTCGAAACCTCTGTGTAAAAATGAGTTGTTTTGAAACCTGATAAGTATATTTCGAAACCTACTTTCTTATCTTGTCTCTAACGGTTATAATTAGCCAAAAGTCTATCCATTTAATATATAACAACTCTTTGAAGACAAAAAGACCTCTCTCTCTCAAGCATACACATTTTTACATATTTACAAGAGATTTTTGCCGCAAGCACAAGTTGAACAAAGCTCTTCTATCTAACTCTCAAGAAGTTCCTTTCAATCATTCCTTGGTGCGCATTGTGGTACAAACAGGAGAAGCAAGTAACATCCAAAGCTTTCATCTCTTCAAGCTCTTCTCACTCCATACCAATAGGTTTGCTATAACTATTTGGTAAGGTGTTTTAATTACATTCAAATTGTTGGGTTGTATAAAATAAGTGTTATTTATCTTGTTGTAAGGTTTGAGTTGAGCCCGTAAAAACTCAGGGTGTAAGGTTTTAGGGTGAACTGTGGCAAAACCCTTGGTGTCATTGATCGCTAGTAAAAGTGATTGTGGTTTGCAAATCCTTCAAGTGGGTAAGCTTGAAGGTAGTGGAGTAGGCAAGTGTCGAACCACTATAAATCTTGTGTGTACTTGATTTCTCGTTCCTACTTGTTGTTATTCTTATTTATGTTCTTAAAAGAATCATTTTTGAAAATCTAAAGGAGTTTTGTTATTTGCAAATCAGTGAGTAATATTTCGAAACATACCTTAGTAGGTTTCGAAACATACCTTCCAGTAAGTTTGATTTCGAAACATATTCATCTATATTTCGACACATAGTATCCTACAAGTCAAAGTTTTCAAGTTATTTAAAAATTTACCCAAATCCCAATTCACCCCTCCTCTTGGGATATACTTGCCATTATATAGAACTAACATTGTGGACTGTGGATTCCCCAACAACAAACCATGTAGCGAAGGATAAGAGTGCCTTCGTGGAGTTCCGACGGATTCCACATGGAGTAAGATGGATATATGTTGGAAACAACTCCAGAGTAGGAGTAAAAGGGATTGACACGTGCAAGTTAATCATGCATGGAGGTCAAACCTTGATTCTATATGACGTCTTGTATGCTTCAGAGATTCGCTGGAATCTTATTTCTATTTTTATATTAGTTAAAGATGGTTCTTCTGTTAATTTTCATAGAGACGGTGTTGACTTGTCCTTGGGAACAAGTTATTATTGTTCTGGTTATTTCCTGGATGGTTTTATCGTATTAGGTGTGGAACCATATAATTGTGCTAATAGTTTTTCCTTGTTTACATCTTCAAGTAATGATATGAATGATGTATGCTTGTGGCATACTAGACTAGGTCATATTAGCCAACAACGAATGAACCAATTAGCTAAAATGGGCTTGTTGGGTGATCTTGATAAAGTAGAAATGTCTACTTGTGAGTACTGTCCAGTTGGAAAAACTGCAAGAAAACCATTTGGAAAAGGGACTAGAGCCGAAATTTCATTACAATTAATTCATTCTGACATATGTGGTCCAATGAATGTTAGAGCTAGACATGGGGCTTTTTCTTTCATCACATTCATAGATGACTATACTAGGTATGGTTTTGTCTATTTGATATCTCATAAATCATAAACTTTGAGTTGCTTCAAGAATTATATGAATTTAATGGAAAATCAATTAGACAAGAGAATAGAAATTTTAAGAACTAACCGTGGTTGGGAATACTTATCTGATCAATTCAGAAAATTATGTGATGAAAAGGGAATAGAACATCAATTGACTATTCCTGGTACACCGTAACAAAATGGTGTTGCAGAAAGGAGAAACAGAACCCTATTAGAAATGGTTAGGTCTATGATGGCTCAAGCAAATTTGCCAATCACCTATTGGGGTGATGCATTACTAACGGCCACGTATGTACTTAACCGAGTGCCTAGCAAATCCATAACTACTACTCCATATGAGTTATGGATCAACAAACAGCCCAACCTAAGTGTTTTAAAACCATGGGGTTGCACAGTTTTTGCTCATGATTCTTCTCATAAATATGGAAAATTAGGTCCAAGAGGGAAGAAATGTATCTTTTTAAGATATTCTGAACAATCAAAAGGATATGTTCTATTAGGTGAGCAAGATGATGGTACGGTAACATAATTTGAATCACGGGATGTCACATTCTTAGAGAATGATTTTCCGAAGTAGGCTAATATAGGACACGACTTATCTCTATTTGAAACTCATGATCAACAAGATTTCATAATGCTAGAAGAACTTAATACCCCACATCCGAGAGGGAATGGGTTAAAGGATGATGAATTAGTTTCATCTAAAATTCAACCTATTAAGTATCCATTAGAGAATATTGATCCGAGTAGGAGTAACATGAGAATTGATGAATTGACTTATCAATCTCAACCACGATGATCTAGTCGACAAAGTGTTCCTCGCCGTCGATTTGAGATTGAAGGGGGGGAAGCTTTTATTATTACTCCATAAGAAGAGGAAGAACCAATGAATGTAAATGAGGCTCTTACTTGCCCTGCTAGAGAAAAATGGATTAAAGCAATGGAAGAAGAGATGGAGTCCATGAAATCGAATCAAGTTTGGAAACTAGTCAATTTACCCAAGGGACGCAAAGCAATTGGGAACAAATGGGTTCTCAATATTAAACGTAAGGCAGATGGAAGTATTAAAAGATACAAGGCTCGTTTAGTAGCAAAAGGTTACACACAACAAGAGGGAATATACTACGAAGAGACTTTTTCACTTGTTGTAAGGTTCACCTCAATTTGGCTAATTTTAGCAATAGTTGCTAACATGGATCACGAGTTACATCAAATAAATGTAAAGACCATTTTTCTCAATGGAGAATTAAGTGAAGAAATCTATATGGAGCAACCTATAGGTTTTATTAGAGAGGGTCAAAAGCACAAAGTGTGCAGACTTCAAAAGTCTATATATGGCTTGAAGCAATCCTCAAGATAGTGGTATATTCGTTTTCATAATGCAATCATGTCATATGATTTCAACATGATAAATGAAGATCACTGTGTGTATACGAAGAGATCAAAAGATAAGTTTGTGATCTTATCTTTATATGTAGATGACATATTAATAGTTGGAAATGATAAGGAGTATGTCAATCACATAAAAGGATGGTTGTCATCCAATTTTGAAATGAAAGACATGGGTGAAGCTGGATATATCCTTGGAGTTAAGATTTTGAAAGATCATTCAAGGAGATTGTTATCTCTTTCTCAAGAGCCATATATTCATAAGATTCTTGAATGATTTAATATGAAAAATTGTAAACCCTTTGATACTCCTATATCAAAAGGTGAAATATTAAGTCAGAAATTGTGTCCCAACACTCCACAAGAGAAGGAACAAATGAGCAAAGTTCCTTATGCAAATGCGGTTGGAAGTCTAATGTATGCTATGATGTGTACTAGACCTAATATATCTTACGCCATTAGGCTAGTAAGTAGGTATCAATCCAACCTGGGGCCAGCACATTGGAAAGTAGTGAAGCGGATACTTTGATATCTAAAAGGCATAGCTGATTATTCATTGTGTTATCAAGGAAAGGATCTGCATTTGGAAGGCTATACCGATGTTGATTGGGGAGGAGACATGGATGAAAGAAAATCCACCTCCGGATATGTTTTCTTACTTAATAATGGTGCTATATCATGGAGTAGTAAGAAACAGTCCTATATAGCCTTATACACAATGGAGGCTGAATTTGTGGCATTTTCAACAGCTATATACAAGAGGCCGTTTGGTTAAAACGACTCATGGATCATTGGGGGATATATAAGAATGCTATTAGCCTAGTTCTAATCAATTGTGACAATCAAGTAGCAATAGCATATACAAAGGACCCCAAATATCATGGTAAAACAAAACATATAGATATCAAGTATAATTTTGTGAGAGATATGGTGGCACATAATGAAGTGAACATGAAATACATTTCTACACAAAATATGGTAGCAGATCCTCTGACGAAGCCTATCTCGAAAGAAGTTTTTGATAGGCATGTAAAAACATTGGGTTTGCGTAGATGTTAATATACAATTATATTCATCATTTCCTGAACATGTTTACTTGTACAAGTTTTATCATTTAATGATAAATTTAATGATTTCCTATTCATATATTTGTTATATATCATACGTGTAAATTTATGTTCTGTGCATAAATTCTGACATAAAGTATGACGGACAGATAAAAGACTGGCCTTCTCACACAGGCAGTTGCCTCCGTTACTTAGTGGAATGGAGATGAGATAGTATTTTAAGTTTTATTATCTAGATGATAATAAAATAGAGCTCAAACTTAAAATACATGATGTCGCTATAGTAAGAGGATGTCTCATTCTTGGAATGGATAATGAAGTGATTTTAAATATCACAATATCTGTCTTGAATGCCAGATGTGGGTTCTGTTTAAAAGTGAGTAGATGTGAACTCAAGGTTAAACATTATGTATGTATGTTTAATCTATCATCTGTACGGTATTTGGGATAAGTCATACGCTCTAAGGGAAAGGAGAAAATACCGTAATATGTGTTTTCATACCACATATGCACAAAGTTGATCAATAAGGATAATCAAAGTTTCAATCTCAACTTTGATAGTATGAGTCGTTGAGATCATTTGTGATCTCACTAAGTGCCCTTTGATAACTCCTAGCATGTTCTCAAAGTTTTTTGGTTTAATGTTTGTTATCTTAATATGTTGCTAAGTGGTTATGATTGATTCGATCAACTGGAACATGTTAGAAAAGCAAGTTAACTAAAAATTGAGAGAATCGAGAAAAGAGGAAAAATCATTTCAAGTCATCATACCTTTTGTATTCATTGGTCGACCAATTATATTTATCTAAATGATTAAATATAATTATGAATACAAGACATGAGATCAAAGGGAATTAGATATGATAATGATTTGGGGTACTTCATACTTATCTACTCAATTTCAAGACGTTCTATACTCCTAACCGTTATATAACAATTGAGCTCTTGAAGTATGCATGGTCTCACGGCCTATCTGCTTATATGAAAGCTATAAGAGGAATGAGAAATTATGGGAATGTTGAGCTCATTATGTGCGAGTGGGAGATGTTGGAGAACTAAACCTAGATCCAGGTCTAGGATTTGGGTCGGGTCGCCCATATAGGGTTTTGGATCCAAATAACCAGATCCATTTGTGGTTCTGGCGATAACCGCAGGAAACTGCCCACTTCTTCCATATGTGGAGAAGAGGGAACAATGACAGTTACTGATATAACTACATATATAAAAAATTGTCTCTCTCATTTTGTGAGATACGAACGTTGAGTTGGTCGGCAGAGTTTCTTCTTCTTCTCTGATTTCCTTTAAAGGTTTTTAAGATGTGATTCAAGAGTGATTTCCATACTGTGATTTCACTTGTGACTAGTGATACAACTATTGTGATTAAATTTCCGTTGTGCAAAGTATGTTATTGCAATTATGACCCCTGTTCTTTTTCCATCACCACAACTGCCTAATCCACTACCTTGGTTCATAACCAAGGATTTTGCAAACACACATAGGTGTGTTATATATTACCTTGTAGTTTATACAGGCTCAACTATAAACCTTCACAGTTGTCTTTTTCAAACAGGCTCAGCTAGAACCACTACCTTTTACAGATCAAGTGTAATTTTTACAAGATGTTTTTTCACAACTAGGCTAAGCCACAACTACTACCTTTTACAAGATAAGGTGTGACCTTTTGCAAGTTCACAAGATATTTGTGAAAAGATTTCTCAAGAGAAAAATATAAATGAAGCACTAAGCACAAAGGCTTTTCTCTTGATAGAGAGTTACAAGATTTGGAATAAGGTACTCTATCTAAGAATTCTCACAAAAAATATTTTCAATAAGAAAGCTCATGAGAAGCAGGAAAGATTTGAGAAGGATTGTAAGAAGCTTTTCGAAGGATGCTTGAGAGTTTTTGTAATTAGTTCTTCTAACCTTCTTCAAACAGCTTCATCCTCCATTTATAGATTTCCTGTATTGAATGTTAGTTGACATGACAGAATTTAAATTGAATGCTCCATTTGTCTCAAAACTGTCATTTTTTTGTCTCTAATAACATTAGACAACATTTATTAATTCATTTAAGAAAGCTCATGTTGTCTGAAATGTATTAAATAATTTAAATAGTTAAAATTGTCAAGCATTTAATGCATTTAATAGCTATATTTTTCAAAAATTGATAACAGTTACTCGACTAAAGTAAGAGATACTCGACTAATATAGCACTTTAATTGATTGGACAAAACAAGTAATCAATTATATATAGGGCTTACTTGAGTATGACCAAGTCATTACTCGACTAACTCATAAGCTACAGAGACTGTGCGTTAATCCCTCAACTACCATGCTAGGCTTACTCGACTAATAGAAACATTTACTCGAGTACAAAAAATTTGATACTCGATTAACTTGAATACGAGAAACTCAACCAGAGATAACCGAATCTTTACTCGACAACATATAAAGATACTCGATTAACAAAAACATATTAGTTGATTGAAAGAAAGCTTTACTCAATTTGAAAAACAAAGAAATGTGTAAAGCACTCAACTAACATATATAGATACTCGATTTATTCAAGTATATTAGTCAATTGGAACTTAGGCTTTACTCGATTTAATGTATGCTTAGATTTCAATACTATAGAGATACTCGATTAATCTCCAAAGCTTACTTTAATAGTGAAGGAACATTACTTGATTAAAAAAGTGCCATACTCGGTTATAGCTTTAAGAAACATAGCTTTTGCAAAACATACTCGAGTATAAACTTATGATAATCCATTGAGTCACTTCCATACTCAATTATTTTGAAAGGAAGTCGAGCAATACTTGATTAAATTCATAAAGGGATTTTTATACTTAGTCAATTTTTAAAAAATATTTTCTCACAAGCTTTATATCATGCTTGATTAATAGAAAGCCATATTTGGCTATTTTGAAAGATATACATATATATGAGCATAGAGTTCTCCAATTTAAAAAAATATATAGAAAATGTTTTGGAGATCATCAATAAACCAAATTTATTAAAAATATATTTTTTAAAATAATTTTCTCCATAAATCAAAATATAAATTTCTCAACACCTTCAATTAGGGTTTTGTGCCTAAGGGTTATAAATAACCCTAAGCGGTTCTTTTCATTGTAGAGATGAGATGCATGGAAGCCATTGATGTCGTGTTGTGTGACATGAATGTGAGAGACCTCCCACACTATCCCTTTTGAGCTAGCACCTTTCAAGCCTTAGAAAACTGCCCCCTTAGGGTTCTTGGTATTGCTTGCTCGCGTGGATACTGTTAGAGGCCAGGCGCTTGGACGACTTTGTGATCTCCTCCATTGAATATTGATTTTGAATCTTCATTTCAAGAGGTAATCTTATGCCCTTTCCTCTGTAATCTATTCCCTTGGAGAGATCTTAAAGGAATTTATGGTTAAATTTTTTTATTTTTCACTATGCTTTTGATTCATAAATTCCTTCACTTGTTTATGCATTTTCTCACTTCAAATGCTAGGTTTTCCTTATATCATTATTGCATTTTGGCTTTATATGCTGTTCTTACACCCCATGCCCTTGTAATTCTAGGTTTGTGCTTGTTTCCCTGTATAACATGTCAGTATAAAATCTTGCAATTAACTTTTGAATTGTAAATTGTTCAAAACTTTTATCGCTTACACTTCATGTTTCGTAGAATAGGGGTATCGTGCCCACTCCCTAGCCCTATGTGAATAATGGATGGGTATTATGCTTGCTCCCTAATTCTTTGTTGATGTTAAACCCTATATCATTCTCGCCCTTTTGCATTTTGGGTTTTAATCCAATCTCATGCATTTTGTGCTTGTGATTTTAGGTTATTCTTATGCATTTATTGCTTTTGATTTTGGGTTGTTCTAGATCATCTTTGTGCTTTTTTGCTTTCGATCTTCTATCCTATTTCACTCATCTTACACTTTTGATGCTGGATTTTCCCTTTATCATTCTAGAAATTCTTGCATTTTTTTTTTTATTTTCAGACCGTTCTCACATTCTTGCGCTTCAATTTTTGGACCATTCTTACGCTTTTGTATTTTGGCTTTTGGATCGCTATCACGCTTTAGTGCTTTGGTTTTTGGACCATTCTCATACTTTGACGCTTTAATTTTTCTCACGCTTTAGCGCTTAAATTTTTGTAATAATAAGCCCTAGATCGTTCTTATTTATTTAGCATTTTTGTACTAGGTGTTAAAGAATGAGCTATAGATTATTCTCGCATGTTTCACTCTTTGATACTAAGCTTCGTTTGTTTATCGAATTTTTGGCCCTTTTCATGCATTCAGTGTCCTGAAAAACAAAATACATAAAAGGAGACTACAACAAGATGGAAGTTATTTTATTCATGTATCATTGAATGATATACATAAATGTTAAAGACATTTAAGCCTGCCTATGATACTTCCTTGAAGCATACATTTGGGCTCTAGTTCTAAATTCTTTTGTGGGCTTGAGGCCTTTGAGCGATGAAGCATGCTTCTTCGAGAAAGCTTCTATTCTTTAACTGCTCTTCCTAGCTTGAATTATGTCCCCATCCTCCAAGGTAGTTAATATGCTCTTTCCTCTGGGCTTTTGTGTCCACAAACTCTACTAGTTCCCCTTTCCAGACTAGAGCTTTTATTTGATTCTTTAAGTCTTGGCATTTGTCTGTGGAGTGGCCATGAGTAATGTGGAATTAGTAGAAGATGTCATTTTTCCTTCTCATAGGCTTATTAATCTTTTTGGGAAATTTAATAAGGCCTGGCCCTTCAATGGCTGCCAAAATGTTAGAGAGTGATTGTGTGAGCAGGGTATATTCCTTGAATTGGAGTTGAGGAGTATCATCATATCTTGTAGCTTTCTCTTTCCTTTGGCTTGGCTCTTCACTAAAGTCTTTTTCTTTTCTCTTCTTATCCCTTTCTTCGTTTCCTCCAACTATCAACATGACTTTAGCCTATAATATAAGCTTCTTGGCTCAAGCAAACAAATTTACCAGTGTCCCAGGTTGATCCAAGGCTAGGGATTCTTGTAGTGGTACTGGTGTCATCCCCTTAAAGCATCACAGCAGTTGCCACACTAGTTTGTAGATCTTGTACTTCAAATGTTGCATTTCTAAAACAATCAACATATTGTCTGAGGGTTTTTTTTTTTTTGTCACCTTAATGTATGTTGAGCATATAAATGCATTTCTTCTTTTTGTGGCTACTAATAATGAAAGCCTTGATGAATTCTACCACTAAGCACGGGTATGATTTATTAAGGTAAGAGGAAAAACCTGACACATGATTGCGTCATCTCATCCATGAAGCAGCATCAAGGACTCATATCTTTAAATGTGATCATGGGGGTCACCCTTGTCCAAGTATGTAGAAAGCTATGGCATTTTGAACTTTCTTGCTAGGGGTTTATTCATTATGGCTGAGGCAAAAGGGATACTTCTTCGGTGCTAGACCTCAGAGGCAAGCAACAACCTTTTCTGCTCTAACATCTCTTCAATCATTCTTCTCATGTTGGTCATTTCTCGAGTGCTGAAGGCCGATGGATTATCAGTTCCATTATTGTTCCTCAATCTTAAAAGAATCCAGTCTTCATCTGCAGACATACTCATCATGATCTATGGGTGCTTCCCTTTTATGGGGCTTCACCTATCATCTCTCAATCTTTTTTTATCTTTCTCGATTTCAAGCTTGGCGAGGTCCTTCAATGGGGGAGACCTCGATTGAGTCCTTCGAGGGGAAGAGGATTGTGATTGAGTCCTCAAGGTAGCTTCTTGGTAAGAGCTGATTTTCGCCACCACTTCTAGAGCCCTTTGTAAAAGAATTGATTCAAGTAAAAATTTCCTTAAATCAGGAGGTAGCATGAGGGACCATGTCTTATAGCAACCTCACCATTTCTTGAAGTTCCTACATTCCCTTCGCATGTTGTTGTTACAAGGCTTTGTATTGTGTCCGGGGAACCATTGATGAGCTAGAGGGTTGAGTCTTGCATAGGACATGGGTGAGGGTTTCTTATTAGGCTTGGAAATGGGTCTCCAAAGGGACATGGAGGTGAGTCTCTCACAAAGGTGGCGACTAAGTCTTATGTGAGTTTAGAGGCTGAGAGTCTCATGGAGGTGGGTGAGTCTCTACCGAGTAAGTGTCTTGAGAGTGTATGTTCACACCAAAGAGGGTCTCTAGCAGAGTGAGTGTGTGAGAGACTAAGTTTCAACATGTAGAGAGGTATGTTGATTGCTCCTTGTGATGGCCATCGCAAACTGGTCTCATGAATTTTTGATGGCCTCATGACTTTTTAATAGTCTTGTGACTTTTTGATAGATTTCCCACAAACGACCCCAATTGTGGTTGCTTAACTACAATAATAAACTTTTTTTTTTTCTATGGGAGACCGTCTTAATGTGATGTACAAGTGGCCTAATAAGGGGACGATAGAAACCTTTTGGTGTCCCGATGGTGTGAGAATGTGCGAGTGACGCTTAGGATAACTTGTGACTCTTAGGATGACTAGTGACCCTTTTTGTGCACCTTCTTCGGTGACAAAGGTCTCCCTTGGCCACGAGAGTCTCCCTCGATGATGAGTGTCTTCTTTACCAAGAGACTTGATGACCGAGAGACCTCTTTATCATGTGACCCAATGACACTAGATACCTGAAGGGTGACGAGGGTCTTGATAACCAAGAGACTTGAAATAATCATGAGACCTGGGATAATTGAGAGACCTGCACAGAAAAAAGCAAGTAAAGGGCATGAGTGAAGTCACTCGCGGACCCTTCAATGCTTAAGTCAATCTCAACTTGAAGAGGAATTAGAGTTTAAGTGGCGTAATGAACATACCTTTGTTAGGAGGAGTCTTTTATTTAGAGAGTGAGAGGAGACTGATAGGTGATAAGAGATCCGCAATTTTTGGAGGACATCTTGGAGACATATGGCATGGTTGTCACATGGGTGCGGGATAGTTGTTGGTGCGCACAACATGGTTGTGCGTCGACAAGTCTCTCGCATGGCTAAGTTCCACATCTCTTGCATGATTAGTGGCACCAAAAAAGATAGGGTCACTCGATGCGCGCAAGAATGGGGAGGGGTCACTCAATGCATGCGCGACCACATGATTGGGTGGGTGCCACACGTGCTTGGCCTCTTGCACACCTGTCGCACGCTCACTTGTTGCTTGCGTGCTGCACTTGTTGCCTTGCTGCTTGGGCTTCTCTTAGCTTTTTGTCCCATTTTCTTCTATTTCTATTCTCATGATGGGCTCACCTGAATGTGCCACGGATCCATTCCATCATACTTAGCCTTATTGTTTGGGCATAACAAAAATAACTAATAATATTAATTTATAATTAATATTATTAATTAAAGATAAAATCAAGAAAGAAATAAAGCAAGAAGATGAAGATAAAGAAAAGCAATGAGAACAAATCGGAAGATGAGGAGGAGAGGAAGATAGAAGCAAAGTAGAATACGGTAAAAGGAATCAATAAAAAAAGATGCAGAAGAAAGACGGAAGAAGGAAATTGGTGGAGGCAGCAGGCGCACGCAAGCAAGCAAGAAAGCAAGAAAGCAAGCACGCAGACCAGGCGGAGACAGTGACGAAGCAAGCAGGAGGCGTGTGGAAGTGGAGGGCAGGCAAAAAGCAACGGAAGCGGAGCAACCAGATCTAGGAACATGTTTGGGTTGCTGAAGCTGCAAGAAGCAGATCTGGTTCCAAATCTAGGCAGGGAGAAATAAATTTTTATTTATTTATTTTTATGAATCCCATTAATGGTACTATGAATTAATTTTTTTTATTAGGGTTTTTGATAGAATTTGAATTATTGATAATTTATATTTATTTAATTTTATTTATCTATGCAAAGGGTTTTTTATTATTCTTAAAATTTTTAAATATTAGTTAATATTTAATTAATTTATTATCATGGAATGAGACTGGATCAAAAATTTCATGATTTAATCTAGGTAAAAAACTCCATAAGAAGATAATTGGAATAAAAGTAAAGATCTTAATGAATTATATGATATTTATTATTATTATTAAAAAATAGACATATATATACCTACATAAATATACACGTGCATGTATATATATATATATATACAAACATACATTTAGGAGGGTGCTGCTGTGGATGACAATGGCAACAGCAACACGACCGGCAACGTACGAGTTGCAAACAGTTTGTGATGACAGCTATTGGGTCGACGCCAAAAACAACAGTGGACAACAACGGCTATGACAACGGTGGGCAACGGTTGCACGACGACGGTGGACAGCTGAGGTAACCTTCAAATTCGAACACTTTACCAAATCAACTTAGGAGGCAAATTACATGTCTCTCCAGGTAATGCATCTCCAACTCATATCTCTTAAAATTTAAAATGCTTTGTATTGCTCTCTTTTCAATGCTTTAACTGTTTAGATATTTTCTCTATCACCTGTGAATTATTTGCCTTGATTTTTTAACTAAATTAATTTACTTGGATAGTGTGTATTTGATTAATGTTGAAATGTGGTTTATTTTGTTCTCTTCCTATATTTGAAGCATTGACGTGCAAATAACTTTTGCTCATCATTCTGGTTTGATTCTTGCATTAAGGATGTGACCACCTTATGGTGCAAATGATTCAGGCATCTCTATACCTGTG
Organism: Diospyros lotus; assembly: GCF_014633365.1. NCBI lineage: Eukaryota > Viridiplantae > Streptophyta > Magnoliopsida > Ericales > Ebenaceae > Diospyros > Diospyros lotus. The sequence continues at coordinate 23,417,849 of NC_068351.1, forward strand.
CGCATTCACATTTGATTGAATATTCATATCTCGTATGAGTTTGTTTATTGAGTATTAAGTATTGATGTTTTGATGATATGCTTGGAACTCTGTCTTAATCCTGCATGAAAATATTGAATGTGAATAGTCTAAGTGACCTATGATTAAATTGATTATGTAATGATGCTTATTTCTTTGAATGCGTTTGTGAAATGAATGATTTCTGAGTACACATGGGCTGTACAACATTATATGAGACTATCTTTTGTTTATGTGCATGACTTGAATTTGAAAATGCATTAAGCATTTTAGGATCCTACATTTCGTTTCTATGTTCTAGAATTTATAATTCATAGGTATAATTGAGTATCTTTAATACTCAAAATTTTGCAATAAGATTTTTTTTTTCTTGCTACAATATATGTTTAAAGTATTGATTTAAGTGTTGTGCTTGTTGTTTAATATTTTTAAACCTCACTTGAGTATTTTGTGGGCATAATTGAATACTCGAGTTCAACTGCATGCGTCAACTCACTCAAGTGAATATGTCAAAGACTCGAGTAGCGCAATTAAATAGTAATCGAATAATGAAGAAATATTACTCGAGCAAGGATAGGGAAGCTTAGACATTGAGATGTACTACTCGAGTAATTTATTACTTAAGTATTATCTTTTGATAGGAATGCTTGATTCTTACTTTTCAATAAGTAAAATATGTGTAGGAATAATTGATTACGCACCCTTGAAGATCTGATTAAATTTGGAATTTTACTTGCCTTGAGAATATGTGTTGGATTTGCTATTTATCTGAAACAGGTAAGTTTTACATCTGTTTTGGGTGTTTTCATGGAGAATGATCAATCTATGATGATAATAGAACATCCATAAATTTTAATATTTCTTGATAAGATACATGTTTAATTTTGTGCTTTTATGATAGACATTTGAAAAATGGAATGATTATTAGTTGTATAATGATATCTTGTTATGAAATCTACAATTATGAACTGCAACTTTGAGTGGTTCTATTCGTTGAACAATCTTTTGATTAATTATATGTGATAATATGGTACTAGCTAGGTCTAATTAGTAAGTTGAGACATGGAATAAAGCCTTAAGCTCATCCATGACTTCTCAAATATTTCTAAGAATTGATCAATGCTTACAGCTAGGACCACATGGTCACTCGACTTGAAAAGCTAATCGAGTGAGCTTGCAAAAAAAAAAAAAAAGAATCTATTGAGGGGTAAGAAATATTAGTCGAGTAATACATGAATTGCTTAGATCAACTGGAAATTTCTTGCGTAATTCACTAATGGGCTAATGTACTAAAGTACATTACGCTATTGAGGTTGAACCCTAAATCAAGTGCTTAGGCACAAACATTATTCTCTACGGCAAATGTTATTTGATTAGTATGAGTTGAGGTTGAGAACCTTAAAGATGAAATTGGATAAGATTAGTATTAAGTATCTTGAAAGAGCTCAAAACATTGCATAGGGAAATGCAATAATCTAGGAATCCTATTTGAATATACATAGCCAGTGATATTCTCTCAACGGTTGTATGAGTTGATATTGTTGTATATCAACATCTATCTTCTCAAAATTGTTTCAATCAAGGGAAATTTGAAACAAAGATATTGTTGAAGAACCCTGCTATTAAGATTAGGAGCAAGATGAAGAAGAGTTAAACATCCTAAATAAATGTTGTTCTTCATTATTCTTTAATGATTGATGCTTACATTTAGGAGTATTTCATATAATTATATGTGAAATTGATCTCTATTGCTTCTCCTTAGGTTTCTACTCCTTCCATATACTTTTCGAAGGAATAGATTACTCTTGTGAATTTCCTTTGTTATGCGTTGCTCACTATATGTGTGTGTATGCCATGAAAATTGCTCATCTATACTTTACTTAGAGGGAGTCATTATTGACTCTAAGGTATTCATGCTCCAAAATTGCTTAAAATTCTAGAAGTAATATCTCTTAAGGAATACATTGCAATTTTTTTTTTTTCTTAGGGGGCGTTTGTTAAAATGAGCAAGATAAGAGCCATCAAGATAAGGTTAAAATGCATTACGGATCAAGATATGGAATGATCAAGATAAGGCTGGAAAGTATTTTAAAATTTTTATCAAATTGTTTGTTAAATTTTTTTAAAATGCACTAAAGGACACAAATGTCTTTTTTTTTTCTTATCTATAAAGACCAAGATATGCTTATCTTGAAGAGGGGGGGGGGGGGGGGGAGATAAGTATATCTTGAAAGATCAAGATAAGCTTAACAAACATGTTAGAAAGGATAGAAGTCCGGAATGCATCCCATATCTTGACTTTTCCATCCCATATCTTGATTAACAAACGCCCCCTTAATGTATATGTTTTTTTTTTTTCTTAATGTATATGTTTCTTTTTTCTTAATGTATATGTTTCTTTGGATGGATTCTATGTATCTCTCAAGAAAAAGGGAGAGACTATTGTTTATAGGGAGAGAAACCAATCTTGTCTACTCTTCTATATAGTTTTCAAATGGTATCTTCCTATATATCTTTCTATTGGTATAAGGCATGCTCAAGCAATATTTATCTTAAAAAACTCAATGAGTATTAGGCATAAACTCAGGGGGAGTTTTGTCTTTTGATGATTCTTTCAGCAAAGGAATCAAATATTAGAAAGAATGGGAGACTTCTTTAGTATCCTAATTATTCCCTTATTCTTTTGCCCTAAAGTAGTGAATCCAAAAAGGGGGAGAAATTAAAATCTAAATTCTCTCATATATGTCTTTATTCTTTCTTATCTTTCTATAAAGGGGGGAGAAGGTTATATTCTTTTGTTTGGTATCATATTGGAATCATATGTACAAGAATAAATATACACCTAAGAGGGGGTGAATTGAGTATTTCAAAACTTTTTAAATTTCAAGCACCGCTTTATGTAAAAAAAACTATGTCCTTTATGCAGCTTTTGAAAAATAATGATAAAAATATTTATTGAAAGACTTATCTCTTGCTGATTAAAATAATAATTATGTAAGTATGATTTGAATGAGAAGAGCATTCCAAGATCAATTTTAGAGTTGAAACTACCAACTTTAAGTGTTAAAAGTAAAACTTGACTTGCTAAAATGAAAAGTAAAAATAAATAATGCAACAAACAAAAATTTGACAATGGCTCAACTCACCCAATCTACTCTACTATCTTAGTTCCTCACTAAGGATTTCAACCAGCTTACTAGATAGGATTTTAACTAGGATTAGCTATAACCATTTTTTCAAGGGTCAACTGAAACCATTACTTTTTCAAGGATTAGGCGTAACCATTGTCTTTTTAAGGATCTGGCAAAATCTCTTACCTTTTTAGGTGTTAGGCATAACCACTAGTAGCTTTCAAGAAGTAAAGATTTAAGAAAACAAGAGAAGCTTTACAAAGCAGCTCACAACAAAAAAAAAAATAAGGTTTTTCTTAATCAACAAAGATTAAAGAATAGGAAACTAAGATCACTCTCTTTGTTTTTATAGCAAATTGAAAGTGGAAGCTTAAAGGACTTCTTTGGCTTAAAATAGGAGTAGAAAGTATTCAAACAACATCATCCTCTTGAATTACATTGACCTTTTATAACTTTCTTTGCTTCATAACTGTCATCCTTTTGTATAATGGGTAAAACCTACAAAACTTTCAAGATATATATTTTTCTTTTTGTTCCCAATGGTTAGATATATAGATTATGCTCAAAGAATGTTTAGAAATCCTTTTTACAATGGTTAGAATGGAAATTGTGCACTTTTTAATTGTTTATAACAGCTAGTTTAATGGCTATAATTTTTTATTTTAGAACACTAGCACTTGAGTGGGGACTTTAGATAATCAAGTGGATGCATCATCTAATTGATTGACAGATTATGATAGTTGATTAGATTTACACCAACACTCGATTGGAAGCTTAAGCCACTCAAATACTTTTGCAGAAATAGAGAGTCGTTTCTGCCAACCAAGAACTACTCAAGTGCGACTTTCTCCCACTCAATTGGCAAGCCATTTCCATTTTAATGGACATTTTTAACACTCAAATAAACATAGCATCACTCAATTGATTAAGTCCCTCAGTTGATTGATGATCCAAATACAGAGATTAATACTCCATTCAAAGATTCTCACTTGAGTAGGACCTTTGATTACTCGATTATATAATGATATCATAACCAATACTCGATCTAGACACTTTTAATGCTTGATTCAAGCCATGTCCTATTTCAAATAAAGGTATATCATCAATAAATAATACTTTTAACTTTAGATGAAATGAATAATCAAGCATTTCTTTCCACCATGCCAACACTCAAGTGATCTAAACCTATCAATCTATTGCTAAACTGAATACAAAGAATCACTCTCTGTTTAGCACAAGCTATTTGCCTAAGAAATAAGATACTCGATTGGGCATAAACCAAGTTGATAACCATCAAGGAATAGAGGCCTAATACTATGAAGCTTAACAAATACTCTATTAAATGATTTTGTCAATCTATTGATGATACAATCATAGAGGCTTGATACTTAAACTCACTCTTCTCACTCAATTGCTAACTGATCAATTCGAATATAATGTTAGTCACTTAATTGAAGATTTAACAAAGAGATATTTGAGATTAACAAGCATTTATTCAATTGACCCTTACAATATCTATTGAAATATTAGATTGAAAAATTTAATACTTGTTGAGATGTTCCAACACAGCAAGCCCAAACACTTATCTTTTTGAATGATGACATTGAATACTCAAGTGCTATTGTGAAAGTTAGTTAGAATTAGCTTTCTATTCACATTCACTTGATTATTTGGAAATAATAAGATATTCTAATAACTTAATAGCAAATAGGTTGAGTACAATACATGTTACTCAACTTATTTCCTTGTAATCGAATGATAAGTATGTTTCACTCAAGTATTAGCATGGCTTAGACAAAATTCCAATAAGGTTATTGTGTTAAAGAATACTCTTTATTTGATATATCTTCTAAAGTCAAAGGTGTTAAGTTATCAATGATATATCTTTATTTAAGTTAGAAAATGGCTTGAATCAAGCATCAGATGTGTTTGGATTGAGTATCTAATTAGATGGTTGAAGTATTAGAGTGAAAATAGCTTTGCAATCGAGTAACAAGTGTCCCAACCGAGTGAGAATCATCCAACAGAGTGCAATTCTCCATTTTTAGAAAAATAATCTAGTAGGAGAATTGTATAATCAAGTGATGCTATGTATACTCAAGTATTAAAAATGTGCAATCGAGCGAAAGTGCTTTGGCAATTGAGTGAGAAAAAAGGCTTATTTGAGTAGATTTTAGCAAGCAAAAACTGGTCTCTATTTCTGCAAAATCAACTATCTGAATCTACCAATCGATCATTTTCATAAATAGTCGAGTATCACAAGTCTCTACTCAAATGGAATTGTTCTGAAATAAAAAATTATAGCCGCTAAACTAGCCATTACAGACAACCGAAAAGTGCACAATTTTAATTCTAACAATTACAAAAATGCTTTCTAAACATTCTTTGAGTATAATCTATGTATCTAACCATTGGGAACAAAAGGGAAAATATATATCTTGAAAATCTAGTAGGTTTTACCCATTGGACAAAAGGTTAACGGTTATGAGGCAAGGAAAGTTATAAAATGCAGAAGTAATTCAAGAAGAATGCTGTCGATGCTAAGCTAAATTTTCCACTATCATTTTCAAGAAAAGAGCCCTCAAAACATATATCTTATATTAGAAAAAGAGAAAGAGTGTTCTTATCTTCTCATCCTTTTAAATCTCTCATTTCCTTGTGAGAAACTACTTTCATTGTTTGAATTTGATCGTGTAAAACCTTATCTAAGTGCTTAATTTGTATCCTTCACTTATCTTGTTGTGATTAGTGCTTAAGCCTATAAAAAGCATTGTGTAAGAGGTTCTAGTTTCTCCCTATAAAAGTTGTTTGTAAAAGGTTACTGTATATCCAAGTAAAAAAACAGAGGTTAAAGCTGCACCTATGAAAAGCTAAGATTATAGCAAAACCTGTAAAAGTTAAGTGGATTTTCAAAATCATTGGTAAAGAGCCAAGGGAGTGGAGTAGGCTGGTTGAGCCAAACCACTAAAAAATCTTTGTGTGCTACAATGTTTATTTTTGTTTTCAATTTTAACAAGTTTAAGGTTTACTTTTCGCATTTAAATTTTGCAGTCTCAGCATTGAAATTGAAGTTGTAATGTTCTTACTTATTCAAACCATATTTTCAATATTATCACTTTAAGCAACAAGAGTTAAGTCTACGTTATCTTTGTTGTTTTCAGGTCATTTTTAGTTATTAATTTTCTAAAACAATCCAAATGCGTTTACTTTGTCATTTTCAAAAATGCATTTTCGAAAAAAAAAAATTTGTAAAGAAAACTCAAAATAACAAAATATTGTTTTGGCTGAATCTAAATTCAAAACATTAAAAACACAATCTATTTTTCATATTTTGTCTCTAAAAAAGAAAAGAAGGAAAAAAAGAAAAAAAATTATTCTTAAATTTTAAAAATAAAATTATATATTTATTTAAAATTTTAAAAATATAGCATATCTATATTATAATTAAAAATATAGGATAACATATAGTATATTATTAAGTATATTACACATATTATGTATAATAATATTTAATATAGATTATCACTCAGATGTTAGTAATTTATTAATTAAATTTATTTTTTTATTTTAATAGTAAAATTTTATTAAAAAGAGTTAATTTTATTATTTAATAATCAAATTTATTGAATAAAATATTATAAAATAATTTTTCTAAAAATTCTAAAGTAAACGTGTTTTCTAATTTTCTATTTTAAGAAATAATTTTTTAAATTGACAAAAAGAACACGTTTTCAATTTTCTGAAAATTTACTATCAAAAAAGAAAACTAAAAATTAAAAGCGCAAAGAGAACGCAGTCTAAATCTTTCCAATCAATACTTTTATCACTATTTTTCAAAGGCTCAGAAAGGCTAAACATTTTTTTTTTTTTTTGCATAAAGGATGTTTAAATCAAAAGGTTTTGAAACTCCTAATTCTCCCTCCTCTTGGGTGTATATTTATTTTTTCATGCCTCAAATTACGTTTCTAACTGTTGTGGTATAGCCTCCAAGGAGAGTCCTCCCGAAGTAGCTAGTGCATTTGCAACCCCGGAGGGATCCATTCTTTTGGAGATACCTCTCCAAGGCTGGAGCATATCCCCTTGAGAAATCACCATCTGTTCAAGACCAGCTTCCCGAACCTGCATGTCTAAGTCTTGGCCTAGTCGAACCATGCTCCTAGGAAGAATGTAGGGAGACACATCTCCCACAAGAACTAACCATGCATTGTTTGGTAATAACACGGCTTGTCTGTTCTAGTCCCTTTTCCTTGTGGGGGACCTTTCCCATTTTTTTTTTTTTTTTTTTTTTTTTTGGGGGGGGGGGGGGTTTCCTGAAGGCCTTTTTTGAGCTTAATTGCGGGATAACATCGCGTGTGGGGAAAACACACCACACTTTCTCAGGAAAGTGCAACACACCCTCCCATGTGCATGTCACATGTCCTTGTAACACTTTGTGGGTATAAATAGCCACCGACCCCCCAACTTTGGGGGTGAGTAAAGATAAGACAAGGCAACTAAGAATAAGTGAATGAATGAAGTAAAGTTCACCAAGACCACCTTAAAGTGAACACCTTTCTCCCACACCATATATCTCCATCTCATCTACACGACATCTTTACATTTTACTGGTATTGCATCTTGCACTACACCAATACCTCGTCTAACTTAAGCATCAAAGGGCTAGCATAAGAGAAATCCCTGTGTGCCTCTTTACTACATTCTATCTTGTAGACTTACTTTTGAGATGTTAGCTCGAGCCACAATATTCCTAATTCTTCTGGTTCCTCTAAGATTTCCTAGCCAAAGGATTAAGCCCTTTCCAGGCCAGTGGATCGGGTTCACCATAGAGGACTTCCTTTCCTCCCAGTAAAGGCAAATTAGGAAGGAAGGCCAAATGACGCCTTTTGTTCTGCTAATTGCTCTACCAACTACTCACTAAGTTTCCCCACAACGAACAATTTTAATTATTATATTTTGGCTACAACAATTTAGCATTGTCTGTGGGAAACGCACAAAAAGTCAAATAAAGGATTGTTCTGAATCCTCAAGAGCTTTGTTCCCTTTCTCAAGATCCATAGAAGGAATCCCTAACAACCAAGACCAAATCCTTCGAGTAGACCTTAGCCTTTGTAGGCCAATATCATATGGGGTCTTTAAAGCCACTCTTGATGGGGCCATGCACTCAATCCTCTTAGACCAACACTTAGGAAGCTAAAAATCAACTTGCATACCTTCTCTGAAAGACTCCCTAGCTTACGATTGAAGATTGCCCCACAGTTCTTCCCAGGAAATCGTCTCTTCACGTTCCATGAGCCAACCTGAGGTTTGTCGAAGGATACATCATGGAATATCGGAGCTCTCAAAGTGGGAGACAAAGCTTAAAGGTGGCACTTATAGTGCTTGATAATGTTTTTGACTCAGGGCAAGACCATCTTCCTATAATCAGCCCCCTCTCCGTTGTCAAAGCACTTGGTCATAATTATAATCGAGCTCCACCTTCCACACTCACCTCTTCTTGAGACTACCTTTGCAGACCACATGGGAGAGGAGTGAAAAGATGGTGGAAGAGGTTGAGACTTTCTCCTCGGCATCTCATCCTTGTAAGGATCCCTATGATCGTCGCCAAGGAGGAGGATGCATATTCCAAGTCGGCTAGCGAAAGCACCTATTTTCCCTTAAACTATGGTTTCCTACCATGCTAAGCGCCTGTCCAACATTCAATCAACCTTAGCTAATAGGTAAAAGAAAAGCTGAAGCACCTGTCGGACGAAGCTCTACGAGTGAGCTCATCTCTTCAAACACCCAGGTGGCCCGCTCTCAACTGTTACTGCTAGAAAAAGATGGATGTACTCGAAGACATGTTTTCTTTCTATTGTATAACCTATGTAATTGTTTAAAGAAAACTAAACTAAACAAGCTAAACAATAAACAAACAATTGTGGAAATAAATGAGGAGATGTTCAAGGAGTACCTCCGAAAGTATTCCCCACAACACTTAAATCACCCACATGTAACTGTTTTCATGAGCCTCAACCTCCTAAAGCAACCCCAAGAGAGTAACATTGCTTTCCTTCCATGTATAACTTTGAAAACCAAACCATTTTCCCAAGATGTACACAATTATTCCTCCTGGAAGTAACTACCTCTCGGCACCAGCATCAACTGTCATAATTCACTCGAAAGAATTGCTAAAGCATTGACAACTCCCCTGAGCTATAACCCTCTTGATGTGAACGAGCCACATGTTTCGTGCTCCAATCATTAAGCCAATACATGATCTTCCTCCTAAAGCATCCCTGGATCCTTAGTCATGGATGTAATTCATACCGAACCTCACTAAAAAAAGCCACAACCTACTACTCTACCCTCTGCCTTAACTATTCTTAATCGCGAAATAGGTCACGTCAAACTGAGTCAACAAAAGATACCATCCTCTCCCTTGAGAGGGACTGCTTCCTTTAATGAGCATGTCTTTTCTAGAAGATGTTATCCATGTTGCCTTAATGGATAGGTCATTGCATGGTCCTCATTTTAAAACACTCCTAAATTCTCTATCATGGATATAAGTCACACCAAACTACGTTAACAAAAGGCATTTGTATGTCATCTAGAGAATTACTTAGAATTCTCTTCTACAAGTACACTTCTCACATAAGCATCTTGGAAGTACCATTCCGTGCCACTTGCTTAACCTTTCCTGAAGTATTTTTGTACACATGCTTCCCGCACCAGTGCGAGATTACTCTCATCAAAAGCTGCCTTTAGCTTCCTAGTCTTCTTCTCCAGTTGTGGATATAGGCGCAATGCTAAACCGCACAAACAAAAACTTCCAATTGTCGATGTAGGTGCAATGCTGAATTGCCCAAACAAAAGTTTCCAATTTTGGAGTAATGTTGAACTGCTTAAATAAAATATTCTAGTTATGGACGTAGGCATATGGCTAAATCGTGTCAACAAATAGTAATCTCTAATGCGGTCCACTTCTTCATCATCAGCGTGGTTAGTGTTAGTGTCAGTATCACTGCATAAGGTCTCCATACCCTACGGCTAGGCCACGATAATAACCTTGTTTCATGGATGTAGGCATAATGTCGAACCACTAATCAAAATCTTTTGTTGATTGGGCCATGTTAACAACCCCATTTTGTGGATGCTAGTGCAATGCCGAACCATCGATAAAAGTTCTTTCTTGCGGATGTAGGTTGGAACTACTAAACTACCTTATGAAAATCTCGCATGGATGTAGGTTGGCTTTCTATTGAACCTTGATGTAGACATTTATTCACATATTTATTGGTCATAATTAAGTAATGTTTTTAGTATTTTTATATGTGTTTTATCTAGAATTGTCTAGTATTTTGAGTTTTCTTTACATATATTTAATTTTTAGTATTTCTTGTTATTTTACAAGAATACTACTTGATGTTTAGGTTAAAATATAAAAATAAAAAATAAAAAAATTATAAAGTTAATTTCAAAATTAATATTATAATATAAATAAAAAATAAATATTATAAATAATTAATATTATATTATAATTAAAGTTATATAATTAATACTATATTAAATATTATGTTTTATATTATATTATATATTATATATGTTAAGGAAGTGGCGTGAACCATGCAGTTAGGGCCTATGTTGCACAGAAACGGAAACAGGAAATGTTTCCGACAGGAAACAGAAACGTGAAAACGGACATTCTTTTAAAAAAATAAGCATAAATAGGGTCTAAAACGAGTTTAGGAAACAGGGAAACGACTCCTATGAGGTGTTTATGTGCAACATAGGTTAGGACGGCCCAACATATGCATGCATATATAATAAAATATATGAGAATTAAGAGGGAATTGAAAGGTAGAGACTTGGGCGGAACTTGAAGGTGGAAAACCAAGGGAAGGTAGAGAGTTCTTCTGGGCGCTAGCCATCAAAGGAAATTAAGGAGGCAGAATTTGGAGCAGCTTGAAGCAGCAGAAATGAAGATTGAAGCAGCACAGGCACGCACAACAGCAGGCGCAAGCGTAGGCAGATGCAGATTTTTTAACCCAGATCTGAACAGATCTGGGCTAGAGAATTTTTGTCTTCTTTTTCCTTCTTTAATTAATTTTCTTATGCTTTCGTTATTACTTTGGGTTTTAATTAATTCTTCCATGAACTAATTTGTTAAACTAAGGCAATGTCTTTGTCGAAACTATGATGAGGCATTTTTTTATAATTTTATGTGATTAATGAATAATTTGGGTTATATTGAGTTGTGTGGTATTAGATTTAATACTTCTGAATAATTGACCACTATTTAAATAATTTGATACCTAATCTTTAGACCGAAAGGAGATAGGTTGGGGATTGCATCGTAGGTACCATACACCATAAAGTAAAATCGACTATAAATAGAATTCGATTTCTTTGTGTGGCTTTTAGCGATAAGTTAGGAATTTCACAAATTGTAATGTGTTTTTATTTAATTAAACTTTTATAAAAATATAGAAAGTTATTAAAAAAAAATTGACTCATTATAACCTAAAAATAAGGTAACGAATGTGTTACGAGATTTCACCATCACATACTCAATTTATCAATTCATTCACATAAAAATATATGATTTGCATTGCATAGCTAGGTTTATACATGTGCCTTAGTTATTAAAATTCATTGATTTCTTTGATTCAAGTTGCCTTCCAAATCAATTTTATTTTATTAATCTAATTAATTAATTTACTTTTTTTTTGTTCTTTATTAAACCTGAAATTTCTTATTGTCTAAATAATAAAGAAAGTTTTAAAATTTGGTAATTGAAATCTTTCCTTGTGAGAACGATATTCTTACTCATTATTATACTACTTGTTTCACCTGTACACTTGCGGTATATTTTAGGGTGATTAAACCTTGACAAACAAAATGCTAAATTTGCTAATGTAGGGCAATCCGAACTATGATAACAAAATCTCAGGACTTTGGCACCTCGCTGTCCTAATTGCGATAACAATAACGGAACCTGAGGCTTTTGTTTATTTTGGTGGTGCCTCGCCTAGAATATATGCTAGTTTCACTGAACTATGACATCAAAATCTTACCACGGATGTAGGCTAAAAAGGCCAATCACATATCAAAAATTCACTCCACACTAAGATAAGCCTCCTCACAAATGTAGGTAACCCCAAACTGCGCCACCAAAAGCATAGACTTAGGCTGGTTTCACTTAACTGTGTTGTCAAAATCGCACCCTCACAAATGTAGGCCTTGTCTAAACTACGTTACCTAAAAAATGCCTTCTATTAGTGTAGATGCTCTAGACCCAATCAGATTGGGTATATTGTACACTGACAATTGCAATTATATTTATTATTGAATAAGGAGTTATTCAAATTCACAAGAAGTCATTCTATTAGTTTCTTATTATTATTGTAATGACCGAATGAAACTAGATAGTCCATATGATGTATAGTGTGATTAATCTTTAAAGATGTGAGATGATGCATCACAGTTTCTAGACATCATTAAATCTTCCAAGTCGTAGCAATGTCAAGAATGGACACTGACAATTGTGGTAAGACTTGTATGTGCTATATTTTTTCTATGTGATTGTAATGAAAGTCTCACACCCATAGGCATGGGGATGCCTAGACAAGTACATAGGTGACCAATGTTAGAGAATGTGTCATTGGACATGACTCGCTATGAGAATCCATTTTAGTTATATGTTAATGGAATTCTCATACGAGATGGGTGTAACTAATCCTTGGACCTGAGGTTGTCACGATCATCTCATAAGAAGACCGGTATGCTTTAACTTCTTTTCGATGGATCTAGATAAAGGTTGCACGTGGGCGATCGTTGGACATATTGTGAGGCTTATGGAGATAGGTGCATAGCCAAGATGGGACTCGTTTATCCCTTGATAGAGGAAGATGTATCTAAGGCGCCTTCAGTGGATATTCACTTTAAATCCATGGCTATGGTGAAAGAGATCAATAAGAAGTTATTGATTCACTTTCTATTATGTGAAGATACCCAGATGACCAAAGAAAAACTCACGTGATCGTAATCAAGCAACATATCGCTATACTTGAGATCACATAAGATACATTAAAGAGAGGATCGAATTACACAGTAACCATGCTCGTGAAAAGTTATTTGTATATTATGAATCCTTTTGAATAATTGGGTAGGCGTGACGTTTTTCTAAAGGCCAATCTTGTCTTATGTGTTCATACCGACACATTGCCAACATATTCGGAAGCCTAATGAGTCACATGCAATAGGCACGATCCCTAGCTTAAATCAGGAAAGCGGACGTATAGTTAAGTGGGACACTTCGGCAAGAAGTTGTGCCGTCGTAGGTTTTCACGGAAAAAGAACAAATAGACGTAATGACATTGATATGAGGAGGGGTCATCATAAAGGAAAAAGTTTCCTATAATGGGAGTTGATTAAATTAGGAAGAAGTTTCTAATTTAATAATTTTTCATTTGTTAGAGTGGCAAATAGAAAATAAAATATATTTGGGCTTAAGTTAATATTTGGACTAAATTGGATTTGGGTCAAATATTAAATTAAATATTATATTTAGACTAAATTGAATTTGGGTCAAATATTAAATATTAAAAATTAAATATTATATTTAGACTAAATTAGATTTGGGCAAAATATTAAATTAAATATTATGTTTGGGCTTGAATTAGATTTGGGCCAAAATATTTTATTTAAACTTATAATTAGATTTGGGCCGCTTAATTAAGTTTTTAGTTAGACTAGAATAAACCTATTTAATTAAATTCCTAATTGGACTAAATTAAATGGGTCGGCCCATATCCATTACGGTTTAAGAAACCCTAGAGCTCCTTATAAATATCCCTTTATGGGTTGCCTAAAATATTTTAGAGTGATTATTTTGTATGGTTTTTCAAGAGTTGAATAACGATTTTCGTTTACTCTTTCTCGTTTCTTTTTGGCATCGATTTGAAACGTAGGCGTTCAATTCCGTCCATACACAAGCCATAAAAAGGAAAAGGAGCTAGCACTCATATTCCGCTCTCCTTGCTAACAGACGCGTGCTGCGTATCACGAGTTAGAGGCCGGACACTTGGACGGCTCGAATCTGCAAACGACTCGGAAATCTAAATGTTAGATTTATTTTATTTGTATGTAAATGATTTAATTTCGACGTTGATCCAATCGCTGGGATCGGGATAAGGTTAAAAAATGTTGAACTATGCTGCTTGCCCCATAGCGATCTTGCTTTACTTTCACCTTCAATCACAGATGTAGGGTTTTTTAGAAATTGCATTATCAAAATTGTGGAGTAGATTCAGGGATACGAACCGAGTCACTAAAAACAGTCCCTCGAGGATGTAAGCTTCGTTTGAACTATATCACTGAAAATGCTTCTGATTGCAGAAATAGGCATCCCCCACCAAACCGCTCAAACAAAACTCTGGTCTTCTAATTGCAGAAGTAGGCATTATGCACATAACTGCCTTAACAAAATACCTAATGCTCTTATTATAGATGTAGACTAGGTTGAACCACAAAAACAAAATCATGGCTCTTTCAATGCATTTTGGTTGCGGAGGTAGGCATTGTATGCCGAACCACCTTGACAAAACGCTCCTTGGTATTCTATTGCGTATGTAAGGAAACTTAAACCTCAAAAACAAAAGTATCTCTATAGCATAAGCCTCAAAGGTACACCCTGAAAGTACAATGTGTACTAAATTTCCCCTTAGATTATGCCATGACAACTAACACTTCTTCATGCAAGGCAACCCCCCAGCTTCCTCACTTACACTAGGGAGGCATTGTTTTTTTTCTATTTGCTGTAGTTGTCATAATAGGGGAGTGGCTATGAGAATGCCTTGTAACAAGTTGTATGTTACCTCAAGGTAAAACATCACTCAAACTCAGTCTTTCCATATTCTTTCTTCTAACCTTTATGGGTTGCAAGATTCAGAAAGACCAAATGATACACCAAGTGCTAGGTACTCCTACCTTGATACTTGCATTTTACATACATGCAACACTTGCATAAACCATACATTAAGAGCAATTCCTCAAACATCTCCAAAAAATTCCATATTCATTCATTCTTCTTTTTCTAAGTGTAGTTTACAAAAACTTCTCATCTAATGAAAAAATTTCCCACAAGGGAATCCTATTGTAGGAAATTAATAAAAATCCCATCAAAGAAATTAATGGGTGCATCAAAAATCCCAAATTGATTCTCAGATTGATTCTCTTTGAAATGCCTTAGTAGTTCTTGGGCGAGGTTAGGCTCTGAGTCTTGTAGAACCTTCACTTCTCAAAGCTTCGAGGATATAACTCTTTCCTTCTATGGTAGTCCCAGGAAAGTCGATACTCTTTGACGGCTTGGGTCCGAATGGCCACCACATCCACCTCTCGAAAAGCATGCTCTTCCTCTTGAAGGAAAGATTGTAGATATGCATTATTTTTGTGTGAGTGCCTTAGTTCTTCCATAATTTGGCTATGGTCCTTAGCAAGAGTAGTGTAGGACTCTTGCACCTCCTCTGTCATTTTTTATTGCGTCTCCTCAATGCCCTTTATTCTTGTAAGCTCGTCTTCCATGGACGTAGCCTTTATTTTTATCTTCTCATTTTCTATCCTAAGGCCATGGAGTTGGTCTTTTTCTTTCTCCAAAGTACGGACGCGAGCCCTAAGATGAGCACGGTTAATCGCGTTCGCTACCAGATTTTGCAGATATTCCTTCTAACAAGGCCAAAAAAAAAAAAAAAAAAGCTAGAAAGTGAGCCTATCAGCTTTGAAGAAGCCATGCAACATTTGAAGTGGCAGGAAGCCATGCCAAAGGAATTAAAGGCGTCGACAGAAAACAAAACGTGGAGCTTGAACCAAATGAGTTTATAAAGCAAAATACAATCTTGATGGATTAGTTGAGCATTACAAGTGTTGTTGTCAAAACAAAACAATCTTTTCTTTTCTTTTTTTTTTATGGGAGAATACAATTTGTGCGTGGTTGATCATGGTAGTCTCGCTCAGGCCTCGTGAGAGTTTTGTCACCAACATGTTCTAAGAGTCTCGTCAACGTGTGCTAAGAGTCTGATGAACGAGTGGCCCTTGATGACCGAGTAGGTCTGATGAATGAGTGGCCCTTGATGACTGAGTGGCTCTAATGAACAAGTGGACCTTGATGATCGAGTGGGTCTGAGGAAGGAGTGGTCCTTAATAACCAAGTGGGTCTGATGAATGAGTGACCCTTGACGATTGAGTGGCCCTTGACGACCGAGTGGCCCTTGATGATCGAGTGACCCAAGATGACCGAGTGACCTACAAGATGAGAGCATCGTTAGGGGCGTGGGTGGGTGTCCCCACGCAAATCCTATGATGCCTAACTTAGTTCTCGAGAGCAAAAGTACAAAATCGGGCTGAGAGGACCTAAGAATGTGTGCCTTGTGTCAAAGGCATGCCCTGCTATTTATAGAAGAGGGAGAAGGGAGATGTGCGAAAATTGTGACGAGAGTCTTGCGGCCCATTCCATAGATTTCACAGCCCATCTGAGAGTCTCAAAGCCCATCCGTAGAGGCGCAAATGATACCCATTCGGTCATGATCGAGTGGGTTACAAAAAGAGGAGGGATTTGGTCTAACCCACTCGGTCATGACCGAGTAGGTCTTTTCCCACTTGGCTTCGATGCCTTCTTTTTTCCTTGCTCTTGGTTCAGTCTTAAGTGGTTCTCATTCCTCAACTTCAATCCACATTTCCATCTTAATGCATCTCGTATCTCTCAAAAACTCAAAATATGAAAGTTATAGATAATTCTCTTAGATTTTCATAGGACTTTGAATCACCTCAATTAGATCTCGAACGAGAGAGTTATGCCCAAAAAACAAAAGCAATGTCACACCCACTCAGTCATGACCAAGTGGGTCTTCCCTACTTGGTCTTGGCTGATTTCAGCCTTGATTTAGCTGGGATCTCTCAAAACTCAAAACACGGAAGTTGTAGATAATGTTCTTGGATTTCTATAGGATTTTGAATCACCTCAATCAGAGTCTAAACGTGAGAGTTATGCCCGAAAAACCAAAACAGTATCATACCCACTCGGTTATGACCGAGTGGGTCCTCCCTACTTGGTCTCGGCTCGACCTCTTGCTCCTTCAGTTTGTTTCCTTGATCTGTCTTGCAACCCGTTGGCCCTTTGGGCTTCATTTCCATGTCTCATGACTCTTTTAGGTCCCGTCACTCTTCAAGTTTGTAGGGCATATCAACAAGGCACATCCTGTTACAAAGGGATATAGTTAAGTAGATAGCCTTGATTATAATGAGACTTTTGCATCTGTGGCGAAATTCACCATTGCGAAATGCCTCCTTGTAATAGTAGTGGTCAAAGAGTGGGACTCACATGAGCTCGACATCAATAGTGCACTCCTTAATGGAGATCTTGATGAAGAACTATTTATGAAGCTTCCTTAATTAAGGATACAGAAGAGAAGGAAAGGGACTAACATGCAAGTTGCACAAATCATTATACAAGTTAAAGCATGCTTCAAAGTGGTGGTTAGGGAAATTAATAGAAACACTATTCCAATATGGCTTCAAGCAAAGTTTTTCTGACAACTCTTTGTTTACCTTGTCTGGAAAGAATGGTCGGTTGATAGTACTTATATATGAGGACGATTTGATCCTTGCAGGTAATAACAAGGACATAGGGACTCTAAACTATTTTCTTGAATTAGAAGTCAAGCGAACCGATAAAGGAATTCTTCAAAACCAACAAAAGTACACTAGGGACATCATATCTAAATTAGGCGTCATGGATGTTAACGAGGCTGAAAGTCTAATGCCGCAGCAGCATGGACTCCTGGTTGTGGAAAGAGAACCTATTAGACAACCTTGGCTATATCAAGGATTGGTTGGAAGGTTGTTGTATTTAACATTGACTAGACCAGACATCACTTTTGGAGTACATCTCCTCAGCCAATTCATGGTAGATCCAGGCCAACCATACATGGCCATGGATAAATATTTGGTTCGTTATCTAAGAAGTCTCCTGAACAAAGGAGTTATTTTCTTAAAGAAAACTCGCTTGAGCTAAGAGCCTGTTACAACGCCGACTAGGCCAATATCTTGTCCAACCACTAGAAGATCATTTACTAGTTTTCTGACATTCCTTTGCAACGCACTATT
Organism: Diospyros lotus; assembly: GCF_014633365.1. NCBI lineage: Eukaryota > Viridiplantae > Streptophyta > Magnoliopsida > Ericales > Ebenaceae > Diospyros > Diospyros lotus. Next base: position 23,436,136 of record NC_068351.1, read on the forward strand.
AACTTGGAGATTAAAGAAGCAATAGACAGTTGCTCTTTTATCTGCAGAAAAGCAGAGTATAGGGCCATGTCCCAAACAACAAATAAGGAGTTGGTCCGGCTAGTTAATTAATATTTTTATTGAGGTTCCTAAATCCATTGCATTGTTTTGTGATAACGAGTCCACAATTCATATTGCTTCCAACCCCGTCTTTTACGAAAGAACAAAACATATTGAATTGAATTGCCATTATATTATTCGAGAAAAGGTTCAAACGACAAAGCTTCCTCTTAATCTTCAATTTGTTCCTTCCCATTAACTAGCGAACATCTTCACAAAAGAACTCGGACATGAGCAGTTGTACACCAAGCATCCTTCAATGGATTGGCGTCCAATGAGCGCGCAACCAATCAGTTATTTACATAAGGGAAGTTACCATTAGCTTTGATTGAGCCAATCCATGCATATTTTACGTGATTTGATTCTCCTGTATACATACAGCCATGTACATTGATATCAATATAATATAGATACAGTTTTCGATCTATACATACATTTTTGCAGAAATAAATTCTACATTTTGTCTGCAAATTAAATTTGTGAATGAAACATCCCTTTATACCCTTTATTTTTTAAAAATAGATTATTATATTAAGAGCATTTTAAGAAGTGATTAACGACAAATTAAATATTAATTCTAAATTTTGTTTGAGAACTAAACTTATAGCTAGAATTGAATTGAATTTTTTATTTTAAGATGTGTTATTTCAAAGATGAGAATTGATTCATAAATTCACTCCTTCCAACCATTGCGTAACTGAAATTGAAATACACAAAGAGAGAAGTCGGCATCAGAGAAAAAGATAAGCTGTATATATACGCTCGCAGGCAGAAATCAAATTACGTACCATGCGGCTGAAGGTATCCTCTCTCTCTACATATATATATATATATATATAGGTAGGGCCTGGATGGATCCATCCATGCTATTTCTAGCAGGAATCTCCATTACTACTGAGGTTAGACTTTTTGGACATCATCTTCTTGAATTCTTCAAAGCTAACATGGCCATCGCCGTCGGAATCGACGGTCTGGATCATTCTGGTGCAGTCCTGGACGGAGCATTTCTCGCCGAGGCGGTTCAGGATCTGGTGAAGCTCAGTGGCGGAGATGAGGCCGTTCTTGTTCTGATCGTAGAGCTCAAACGCTTCCTTCAGCTCCCTGACGCCGTCGTCGCCGTGGCCGGCGGATTTGCAGAAGCTGGCAAACTCATCGAGATTGATGAAGCCATCGCGGTCGGTGTCGATCTCCTCCATCATTCGCTTCACCTCGGACTCGGAGGTGTTGGAGCCGAGGGCGTCCATAACTTGAACCAGCTCGGTCACCGAGATCTTGCCGTCGCCGTTTGCATCGAACCTTTTGAAGACGTTCCGCAATTCTTCCATGTCGTCCAGGTACACCGAAGGCTTTGGCACGGGGTTCGCTTCGCCGTTCGTCGCCATTGCCATTTCTCGCTCTACCTTTTCAGTCAGAACAATGTATATATATATATATATACATACACGAGAGAGAGAGAGAGAGAGAGAGAGAGAGAGAGAGAGAGAGAATGAGAATTGGTGGTGTAACCGGTGTTTCCTTTTTAGAGAGAGGAAATTAGTGTTAGCTGTTTATTGGGATTACCGGATTAGAGACGTCCGTTGATTAAGAAAACATAAAAAGATATTCTAAATGTTATTATTTTAAAATTTTCAATTTAAATTTGATAAAAATTTCAGAAAAAGACTTAAATTCTAAACCTAAACCTAAATCTTAAACCTTAAAATAAAATAACATAAAAATCTCTCTTATTATTGAGTAATTACAAAAATTAATTATTTTACTATGTCTTTAAGTTAGTGAAGTACTACTTTTATGTTTAGATGACTCAAGTTTCTGAATTTTGTCCGAATAATTTTAAAGAAAGCAGACTTTCCTTTGGTTTGTCCTCTAAATAAATTAGGATACAGTTATAATCTATATACACTTAGGATAAATTTTTAAGAAATAACTATTCTCCACATAAAAGTACGATTCCTTTACTTTAGGTGACAAAAAGGGTTTAGTTAAAGTCCCCTCGTGTGAATGATGTATGTTTTGGAGACTTAGAACAAACACTAATAACAGGCCTGGGGAACAAAATCATTGGGCTAATTTAATCAAGTGGATCAAATTCTTGAGATAAGGATGTAATATTAGGAATTACATTCTCTTTTTTAAGAGTTATAATTTCAAAAATTTGAATTTTTTTCAGTAATTATAATTTTTACTCAAAAACATTCCAAAATTTTCTTTTACCTCCTTAACATAAAATTCACAATAAAAAATAAAATTAAGGCTGGTACTTAGAGTTTTAGCTTCCAATATGGTATAGATCAATTTAAGTAACATTATACTAGAAATAAAAAAAAAAAAATCTTTAAGTGTATTCTGGATTGTCACAAAATTCCATTAAATATTACAACAACCCATACTTTCTTAATGATACATATTATTGAATAAACAACAAAAATTGATAAGAACAAAATAACGTAAAACCAAGGGCATGTTCTATTTGCATTTTAATTTTTAATTTTAAGTTTTGAATTTATTTTTAATTTTTTATTTTGATAGTCTATTTTTAGAAAACTGAAAACACGTTCTGTTTGTCATTCTGAAAAATTATTTTTTAAAACAAAAAGCTAAAAAACGCTTTCTATTTGAAATTTTGAAAATAATTTTTAATAACATTTTATTTAATGAATTTGATTATTTAGTAAATTAGAAGTATTTAATGCTAATATATTGTTAAGAAATACATACATTTTAAAGTTGATGAATTTTGTAATATTTTTTCCAGTTACAAGAATAAAATATAAATAAATAAATTAATTAACTTGACAAAAAAATAGAAAGCATAAAAATAAAAATTAAAGACAAACTTATAATTACATAATGTTATTGTGAATGATAAGATTGTATCAAACAATTCAATAACAAGTGGGATTTATAAGCTTCAATACAAATACCATAAATAAACATAATTTAAAAATTAAAACAATAAAATAAAATTACAGACTCATGTATGAATCCTTTGATACTCATTCCACATTTATGTAGCAATTTGATTCTTGACTTGTCCCATTTGAATTGTTTGACTATCATCAAAATATATGACTTCCTAATCTTGATTTAATTCCCGCTTATCATCAACTCTCATATTCTTTAGTGAATATATGGCCCAAGCAACGTACCTTCAGATGGATGCAGTATGTATGCATGCAGTATATCAACCAAATGATGTCTAACTTCCTGATCCAAAAAAGAGCAAAGAAGAGGTAAATTTTTATCCAATAACAGAAGTTGCACCAACCAAGCAAAATTTGTAAGAACTGGGTATATATAAGGGTGGCAATTCGGGTTGGCGTGTCATAATTGTGTCATGTCGAGACACATGTATAACACGTATCAGGCTAACTAGAATACGACCCGTTTAATAATAGTGTCAAATTTCTTAAACCCGAACACAATACGTTTATTAAATGTGTAACACGACACAACCCGTTTAACCCGTTTAGCTAAACGTGTCGTGTCGTGTCACCTGTTAACCTGTTTAACCCGTTTAATTTAAACGGGCCGTGTTGTATCACCTGTTAAATGTGTTATTTAGTTTTAAACGTGTTATTTCGTATATAATCGTGTTAACATGTTTAAATCAACCTACTAACTCTTTTAATTAAACGTGTCATTTCGTATATAATCGTGTTAACATGTTCGAATCAACCCATTAACACGTTTTATTAAATGTGTCATTTCATGTCTAAACGGGTTAGACGGGTTGACTAGCCTAAGACACAAAAATAATCGTGTCATAAACGGGTTGACCCGTTTATGACCCAAACCCGATTAACCCCAACCCTAACCCGTTTAACTCTATGTCGTGTAATCAGGTCGTGTCCAAAAATGCCAGCCCTATATATATATATATTGTAACACCCCGTTTTTCCCAATTGTGGCATTAAGCTAGGATTTCGAGAATATTTTTTTTTCCAACATACACTTAATATAAATAATTTCTGAACAATCTCATTCTATCTTCTTAGCATATCAAACTTAATAATCAATAAGTTAAGACAAGTAATCATCACATATGTAGAAGCAAATCAAAACCTCATTGATACATAACCGTCAATTCCTTATTTATAACCAAGTAATTGTATCGATGTTCAATATCACATCATCAAAATAATATACATAATAACTGAATGTCTTGCACATAATCAAAGATCTACTAAAGATCTAATATAATGGCTACATCTCGATCATATCTTTTCTCTTGGTGCCACTACTTTCACTTGGAACATTTGAATATTCTAAGGACATAATCTAAATTAGATGTTGAATCATCTAAATGAGAGTTCAAAACATTTTCATGAAATAAATGCAAAACCATGAACAAACTGACATATGCTGACATGTTCTACCCCGAGAGAATCTTATACAACGCTTAACCCATACCACGGGAAAAGAGCAATCTCTTTAAGGGCAACATAACCATATCGACATATTGGCATAACACAATCCTAGGTTAAGAGGGGTAACATCAACGCATTTTCCTGACACCTTGGAAATAATCGTTACCACTCCCATCACATGAGGGTTAACATCAACGTAGGAACCCAGTACACTATAATCATGTCAGGGATTACGTTCCTACTCAAAAGTAACCCGAAAACACTACCCATTTCCAACACACATGCCAATGCCATATCCATAACATGCAATAATGCATCACATAAAACAACATTTTAATGCACGTTTTTCAATGCACATGCAAATAGACATTTTGGATGAACCATCCACATGAAATCAAACCTATCATAGGTCAAACCATTTGTATGAAACAAAATCAATTATAAGGTCGAACAACCCACAAATAAACTAAGTTTTAGGTAGGACCACTCACCTTGATCGAAACCCAAAACACCTTGATTCTCACTCAACCTTAATTCTTGAGCTAGGTTTCCAACGTTTCTCAAATTCGAGTCTTAACGTACCCTGACCATCGTATATATTCAAGGAATTCAATATTCAATCTTTCTCCTTTCTCCATTCCTTCTTCAACTTCTCCAAATGGTGTCTCCTATTTGTAGGCCTTGAAACTTGACCACTAACTATGTTATATTATATTATAATATTTCTTAATTATTTCAAATCTTTTCTAAATCTTCTAAGATATTCCAATCATTTAAAATTTTTCCAAATCTTCTAAAATATTCTAAGATTTTCTCAAATCTTCCATAATCTTTTATAATCATTCCAAATCTTCTAAAATCTTCTCCAATCATTCCAAATCTTCTAAAATTTTCTATAATCATTTCAAATCTTCTAAGATTTTCTACAATCATTTCAAATCTTCTCTCTAAGTGGCCAATGGTAGCTTGGCACATGTCTTTAGACTTGATTTAAATAAGGTTTTGGACTCCAAAGTAATCCAAAGCAGGAATGGAATGTTGTTTGAAAACCAAAAATGATCCAAAGTTGTATTGGAATGAGTTTTGAAATCCGCAATCATGATTTCCAATGGTTAGTTGGTTCAATTCCCTACTCCAATGGTCTAGTTACGGGGTTTCAAGAATTACACATTGATCTAAACTTTTTTGGTAATTGCACTTAGATCCCTCGCAACTTGGTCCCTGACTATTTTTTAATTGCACTTATGTCCCTGGAGAAAAGATTTATTACGCTAATACCCCAATATTTTAGATAAATTACACTTTTATCCAAACTTCAATATTTATGATTTTGCCCCTGGCTCAAAAACTGAACTTTTCTCTTAAGACCTTCATAACCCTTTGAAATGTCCTACTTCCTCAAATATTTGAATCTAAAAATCTCGGGTATTACATCATATTTGAGTCTAAAAATCTTTGGTGTTTCATATATACCTAGCAACCAACCATAATCGCTGCCACCAGTTGTCTCCGGTGACCACCCCCGGCCGAAAATTTCCACAATCAGAGCCTACCATTAAAAATGATAAGGCGATGGGGTTAACATACCCAAAAAACAACAAGATCAAATGACCAAATCTTCATAGATCTGATTTTTAATTTTTGGTCAGAATTGAAAAATGAAATTATAGTCGCCACCGCCCACCGTGGACGATGGTTTCTAGCGATCAGAGACAACCACCCTACACCCTTATCCCTATTGACCAACATACCAAAATATAAGCAGATCCAACAGTCGAATCTCCATATATCTAAGCTTAAACCTTCAGCCAAAATTAGTGATTTACAAGATCAGAGTAAAAGACTTACCTCCTTGTAGATTGGGGCCATTTTCACGGTGAAAATACGGCTGGATCCAAGATCAGATGGTTGGATTTTACAAAATCAGTGATTTACAGAGGTGTTCATGAGAAAGAATCCTTTGGTTGGTGCCATGGAGTGTGAGAGAATGGGACGCTCGGGTTGGAGAGGCTAGATAGGGTGTTTTCCACGTTTTCAATTTTTGGGAGTTGTTTTTGTTGAAAACACTTAAAATTACTTTTGGTTGTTTTGAGTTTTCTTTATAAAAATTTTCCTTGTTTTTGAAAATGCATTTTTGAAAATATGAAAGTAAACACATTTTTAGTATTTTGAAAAACTAGAAACTCAAAATAGTCTGAAAACAACAAAAGAACAAACCCCAAATTTTCGTCATCTTTCTTTTTCCTTAGCTAGAGTTTGGTTTATTGAGTACATTTGAATATGCCAATATAAAATATGAATTTTTAATTAAAGGTTAGAACAACTTATGTAATGCCTCGTTTTTTGAGACCGCTATAACTTAGGACAATTATGCGATAATAATTTTTTTTCCTATTTAAAACTACGACTAAACCATATCATTGCTCTTATCTATCCCAAAATTTCCATACATTTATCTCGAAAGAGAATCAACATAAACATTAAATGCAGAAGGTAGAATCGAACATAACATTTTAACATTAATCATAAATTAATTCTTACATCCTCATTTTCTATAAATATGATTCTACATCATCATTCCTCAAAACGCTCAGACTTCGAAATAGCAGAATTTAAATACATGGGTTACATAACATACATCCAATTCATCGTGCACTTTGCTAAGTGCCATTTCATGCCTCATTCATCATCGTTTCTGATACAATCTCCATCTGAAACGTTTGAATATTTCACGGAAAAATCCCAAGTTAGATGATGAATCATCTAAGTAAGGGAACAATAATGTATTTCGTGTATGGATGCAAAATGTCATTTTCCATATCATTTCGATTTGAGCCGATCGTACCTTATTGCTACTCCCCATTTTCACAGCCTCCTTACCAGGCTGAGGTGTATGGGTGCACCCTTAGCAGAGCAGCGGTCCTAGGTTGTACTCTCAAACCCTTATGCGAATGCATGATAAAAAATATCATCGTGTACATATGCATATTTCATCATCAATACATGTAAATGCAATCTACATGAATATATTCACATCAAAACATGACAACATGATAAAATCATTTACTTAAAATCAAGTTTTGGGTAAAACCACTTACAAATCAAGCATTTTCATAAAATTAAATCTAGTTGTGAAGTACTACTTATCTTGTAAAAAGATAATTTTGCCCCTAGCGTAATTTTGCCTCAAAATTCGCGTTGAATTTTCAATCATACTCAATTATGAACCTTGATGTACCCTAGGCATAATAATTATTTAAAAAAATCATATTTATAATTTTCTCTAATTTTCCTAATTTCTTCCATTTCCTCCTATTATTTCCTCAAGATTATGAAATAAATACTTTCTCATAAAATTTTCTCAATTTCTCTTCACAATAATTTCTAAAACAATATTCCCAAGCCCTAGAAATTTCTTCATAATTTTCAGAATTCATGTTCTATTTATTTCTCATTTTCTCTTTGATTTTCAAGCATCTATTGCCTCAAAAATCCATAATAAATACCAATCATGCATTTCTCTTCCAATTTTATCATCAAAAATTCTAAAATATTATTTTCATATTTATGAAATTTTTGAAGAAATTTTTGAAAATAGCTCACCTTCACGCGAAGCAATTTAGTATTCTACTACTACGACGAAGCATCGATTTGCGTATCGAACGTCTTTGCCATAAATTTTCACATGAACTACTAAACTCATCCTATAGTATTTTTCTAGGAATTTTTTTGGTATTTTTCTCTATATTTTTTTTCCTATTTTCTTTCTTTTTCTTTTTTCAAATCTCTTTCTCACTCTCAAATCTTTATTTCTTATAATCTTTCTCTTTCTAATTTAAGTCCTCCAACCTTTCAAGTTTTCTTTATTTATAGAAGGTTGAATTAAATTTAGCATAATTGTTGTGACCCACTATCTTTAATTATTTTGTCACATTTCTTAATTATTTTTCATTAAATCTCACACATAATTTTTAATTATTTGTCTACACCTTATTTTGTCTCCCACATTTCTTAATTATTTCACCCATTATCTTTGATTATTTGTCTACACCCTACTTTGTCTTCCATATTTTTCAATTATTTCACCTATTATCTTTAATTATTTTTCACTTTTCTTAATTATTTTTTACTAAATCTCACCCATAATCTTAATTATTTGTCTACACCCTATTTTATCTCCCACATTTCTTAATTATTTCACTCATTATCTTTGATTATTTGTCCACACCCTACTTTGTCTCCCACATTTCTCAATTATTTCACCTATTATCTTTAATTATTTTGTCACATTTCTTAATTATTTTTCACTAAATCTCACCCATAATTTTTAATTATTTGTTCACACCCTACTTTATCTCCCGTATTTCTCAATTATTTCACCCACTATCTTTAATTATTTTGGTACCTTAATTATTTTCTACTAAATGTTCTTTTGAATAGAATATTTTTTCATTTAGTTCATTAATTTTAAGCCCACTTATTCTCAAAATACTAGGATATTACAACTTGTATGCAAATATAATAGGTAGTATAACATGGTTCCATGTTACTAATTATCACCATGTGAAATAAGGGGTTCCATTACACAAGTAATTCATATTAACAAATGAACTCATTATTATCACCAATTAGTACATGATTACCATGCATAGATTTGTCACTAAATGTAATTGTCAATAAATAATAATTGGAATTATAGAATAAATGGAGAATATGGTATGATTTCATCACATGATGATAATGCATGTTTAACACACTACTTTTTCGAGCGTGTTACTAAACCAAAAATTAGGAATTCTTTTTTTAAATAATTGTAATTAATTTAACTTCTCTTGATAAATTAATTTTTTCCTCCTTGTCTCCTCTAGTGAATCCCTTAAAATATTTTCCTTTGCTTAAATAAGTTAACCTAATGATCACTAGAGAGATTCACCCTTAATTTATTTAAGAATGCAACCATTTATTTTAAAATCTTGATTGAGAGTGATAATCAGAATTTTAATGCATCTAAAGGTGTTTAGATTGAACCTCAGTGACGTTACTATTTTATATTATTTTTGAATCCTCCAATGTTACTATTTTATACTCTTTTTGAGTCATCTTTAGCCTATTTTTTTTTAGTATAGTTGTTACTTAAAATCCCATTGAAATCGAATACTTTAAAATATACAAAATGAAAATTTCACAACAATTATAAGACTTATAAGGTGACTGCGTGTAAAAATGTCAACTCCAAATAACATAATTTGTCACTTCAAAAAATTATACAAAATTGGTTGCTCAGATTTCTGGCAAGCTTATTGATGTGCCCAAAATGCCAAAGAGAAAAAGAGAAAACCCAGCACCTTCCTGTTGATAAGAAAACTCGCCACAACAAGAGAACACTAGGGTTGATTCGCCACACTCTTAGAAAGAAGAAGGAAGAGTGATAAGAATCCAAGGAAATTGGCCACTAAGCAAAAGAAAGCTTAGATAAGAATTTAAAATGCTTTCTGCATTTTAGATGAAAATGTTCATTAACCAAAAAACGTACATAAGAGGAACCATATAAATACTAGTCTTGGAACATCCATCCAAGCATGGGAAACATAAAAAAATAACTCTTGGAACATCCCTCCAAGCATGGGAAACAGAAACATTAAAAACTAAGTGGGAGATTAAAGCCAAAGTGGGAGACAAAGCCATAAATGCGCTTTGATTCCCCATAAATTCGAATTCCCGCTTCTTCATAATGTTCTGCCAAGCAAACTTAAATCGGCCATAAATCATAGCTGTAATTTTGTAATTGCATTCATGAATACAATAAATTGCTACTAAGATCGTGAGTTTTCCAATGACATATGGCATGCCTCTTAACTCCAAGCCATCAAAGAGATATGAAGGTTCCACGATTCCTTTCTGATTAATTTCGTGGCTGATCTCCCAAGCAAGTAAGCAAAGTGATTAATTTGGGCTTTAATTCCTCCAAGTGGGCTGGACTCTTTCCAATGAATAACTCAAATTCCTTTTGTAATTGCTTAGCCTTTGAACGTGTAATTGGCCCATCACTTGTAATTTCATGTCCTTGGTCAGCCTTTGCCTTAACTCCCTTATGATTCACATCACTTATGTACTTCGTGTATTTGATTAATCAAATCTTCACCTTTTCATGGGAGTTATACCCTGTTGGAAATATCACTTGATAAGAACATACCCAAAAAATATTTTATTTTATTAAGGTTTGAATTTGACTCTAAATAGGTTAAATTTGACCAAATGGGGCATATTTTTTTTTTTTTCAAAAACATCAAAATAACACGAAACCAATTTTTTCAAAAACTAGACTTCCTTGGTCATTATCTAAAATTATATTGTAATTTAATACTGTTGTAGCCTTGCCTTCAAGTGTTGGACAAAGGAAAAGGGTTTCGCCAGCAAAATGGGGCAAAATGAGCCAAGTCCCCAGTGCACTTCATAATTGCGGATGACCTTCCAGATGACTTTTTGGGGCATCTGTGCAAGCATATTTGGGAGACTCTTTTGTCACCCACCACCTGGTTAAGCTCTCGGTGACCCCCGAGTCACCCGAAAACCCCAAGATCTCACCATTCGTTGCCTTATCGAGATGAGGCTAGCCTCTAAAGGCTTTCCTTCCCCCTAGGGACCTTCTCCTAGGAGAAGGGGTTTCTCACCTAAGTCCTTCGAGCATGCTTAACCTGGGGACCACTGAATGCAGTAGGAGAGTCCTATGCATGTGCCTGGAAGGCTTGTACATCCCTTGTATCAGTGTGTCACGTGCATGTCACGCCTCCCAATCACGATTGATGAGTATAAAAATCCCTTGACCCTTCGAATTCTAGGATATTCTTCCGACCTTTAGAGCTTCTCTCTTTACAAATGTGCACCATTCACTCGAAGAGTTCATCCGTGAGGTTCACCCATATGGCTTATTCACCTACCTGACCCAAGCATAGGCACCCAAAAACTTCATTTTCGTGACCCATTCGTGCACGTTCCATGTGCCATGTGCTTGTTTGTCTCACCCATGCATCTCCTCATAGTGCACCAGCGGACTCCATTCGCGTAGCATATCCGAGCATGTTGCATCCCATTGCATCTTCACTTCTTCATGACATTTTCTGACTTAAACGTCAGAGGGCCTACATGGGAGAAATCTTAGTGTGCCGTCTAACTACCTTTTATCTTGTAGAGCTCTAGAAGACCTCTTTCGCATACTCCACAGTCATCTGCGGACATTGAGGCATCTGTAAAGTTCAAGTCACCCGAAGGTTCACAAGTCATCTATGGCCTCTACAGTCATATGCACACTTGTGCCCAGGACTCCATCCACAGGATTCATCCGAAGACTCATCCATGGCTTTAATCCATGGCCTCCATAATTATCAGCAGACCTACGCCTGTGCACCCTTTCGCATACTACATTTATTAAGTCTCCTCTGAGGGCTTGTTTGATTTGCATGCCTTCTTTTGCTCCCTCGAATAGTAGGTCAAGCCTTATAACTATTGATCCACTATGACCAACCCTTGTTCTTTTGTCTTGCCTAGCCTTGCTAATTGTTTGTCGAGCTTCCTTTACAAATAAATTTCAATTGTTGTATCCTGGTAACAACAATTTGGCATTGTAAGTGGAAAATTAGCAAGAAGTTAAATCATATGGAAAGAAACACAAGGTCTACTCTGTTGTTCCGCCTTTGTTATGGTTTTGATGATGAAAAATAATATTATTTTTATGATGAAAATATTTTGTAAATGGTTCTACACTTGGTGCTCTTAAATCATTCTATAAGTTCTATAAGCACCAATCGTGAAAATCAATTTCATCCTATGCCAAAAATCTTGTGTTCAATATTCTTGATGATATTTGGTTTGAAATAATAAGTTTTTATTGTCAAAAGAATCTTTGATATATCAAAATTGGCCATATTGGATTTGAATCTCAAATCTATGTTTTAATTTTGAAGGCTAGCATATCAACCATTTTTGAAAAACAATCTATCATTTTCTCTTAAAGTGTCGACCTTTTTCTAAGCATGTTGACTATTTTTATGCAAGCTCTTGGCCATGCTAGGTCGACAGCTTCTGTATCATTTCATGCCGATCGTTTTTGGACCCAGTCGACCATTTCTTATATACTGTCGACTGTTTTTGTCTCTAATGGCTAGTTTTGCAGGCTCCAACAGCCACAAACGTCTAGTTTTGCTTCAAGCTTTTGTGTAGCCTATAAATTTAGCCAAATGGAGAACTTGAGAAGACTAATGGAAGGGAATGAAATGATTTGATCTTACACTTGCATTCATACTTTTCAATATTGATAGTGCTTTCACATTTTCTCTAAAAAGGCTTTGATTATCATCTGTGTCATTTTTCTTCAAGCCTTGTGGTTATATTTGAGAGATATTGTAATTGAGATTGTCTACTCTCATATCCTCTCTTTAGTATCATTTCTTGTATTTCTTAATTTATTGCTAGAGGGCCTACTTGTTTAAGTAGGAGGTTTGTAATTCCTAGCCATTTATGCTAGAGGGCCTATCGAGTTTGGTAGGAGGTTTTAGTGAAGTGTTTGAAAATCTTTTGTAAGGAGCTAAGGTAGTGGATTAGGCTTGATTTAGCCGAACCACTAAAATTCCTTTATGTCCTTTATCTTTCTTGATTTCTATTTCTTCAAGCATTTGTTTTGGCATTTCATATTTCTTATTTTATGTCTCTAAAACCTCATTTAAGTAATAGTTTTTCAAAGTTTAAGCTATTTTTTTTTAAATCACCCAATTCATCCCCCTTCTTGGATGTGTGGTGCCATACATTGTGCCAAATCTAATCCCAACATACTCATATTTGGGAATCATCGTGGCCAAGACAAAATGTCACCGTAGCCCTAAAGGGTCCTTCGAAATACCTCATAAGTTCTCTCTGGAACACTTCCTTACAACTTCTCCTGGATATCATCTAATCAACCTTATCTTACTTCCCCTTAAAGAGGCACATGGGGAGCTAAGAGAACATTTGCAGTTTCTCCCGCACAACTCTATTGGGCCAATCCTCTTAGCTTCCAGTTAATGGAAAAGTTCTTCGAAGCTATAATTTTCCTCTACAAAGTACCAAATGCTTAAAAAAGATTATGACGAGTTAAAGAAGAGAAATGAAGAGGACTCGAAGGCGCTTAAGGACATCTCGCACTTCCTGAAAGATCTTCTTCCTACTATCAAATTACCTCCATCAATAAAGCGTTTAGCTTTGAGGAGGGGCATATAGCCTTAACCTTGTCACATACCACCTCATTTTAAATATGGTCTCTTGGAGTTACCTACCTGCTTTGGAAGGTTAGATCCCCTCTAGCATATGCAATCACTCAAGCCTTTCATGTTCCCTCATAAGCCTAGTTCCTCACATGGTTAGCATTAGTATGAGCTTGTTATGAAAAAAAGACTCCACTTATCTTCTTAGTATTCGCTAAGGGACTAAGGAAATGCTAAATCATTACATAGATTGCTTTAGGGATGCTATCTTGGAATTCCATGAAATGCAATTGGACATGGTGATTGAGGCACTTATGCAGGGAACAACTTTCACCCCATTGTGTGAATCTTTAGCATTTGATAAACCTACTTCCTTGGCTGACCTCTTCTTATGCACCAATATATTTGCGGTGTAAGTAGAAATACTTGGCCGCCTAGCACTTCAAGTAAGGGAAGAAGAAGTAAATGGGAAAGATCAACCAGCATAAGTCGTGGTTCACCCAAGGAAAAAGCCCAGGAAATCAATAGGACCACCAAGATGAAGTTCCAAACTTTCACACCTCTCTCAAAATCCCTCAGAACCATACTTTCCGTTATGGCACCCATGGGGTTGGTTAGTTTTCCCCCGTATTTTAACAAACTTCAAGGCAATAACCTAAGCGCTTCTTGCAAATTTCACAAATGCCTAAGTCACTCAATAGAGGAATGTTGTGACTTGAGAAACTAGCTAGAATATCTGGTTCAGGAGGGTAAGCTTGATCAGTTCATCTCTGGTTATCCTAGACGATGTTAAGCCCCCCCCCCCAAAAAAAGTTGAGGATGAGCCAACAAAAACAAGCTTCCACATTTAATCGTAATGATTGAGAGAGGCCAAGTCACTTGAAGATGTATCTTTCGTCTTCAATGTAGTATTCGTGTATCCGTAGACGTAGGTGAGATATACCAAACTGCGTCAACAAAAGCATCTATGTATACAGTCATCTTCTAATATGGATGTTTTCCCAAGTACTCATATATGTTTACTCCCTTAAGCATCCATAGTTATCTCTTGAGATGTTTATGGTTATTCTCTAATGCGTCCATAATCATCTTCTTAGACATTCTCCTATTGCGGATGTAGGCTGGACACGCTGAATCGTGCGAACAAAATGTCAGCATAGATACCCTTTGGTTACAGATGTAAGCAAGATACGTTGAACCACCTAAACAAAACCTTGTCTATTAAGCATCCTCGCATTCAAGTTCTCTAGTATTCCTATCGCATATTGGCAGAAGTAGGCATAAGGCACCAAATTGCATAAACAAAAGCCCCACTTTAGATATATTGCACCGTTGGGCTCTCGTTGATCGAAAATGATCTGCTCTCCTTGGTGGCGCCCTATGGACTTGACAACGAAATTAAAGGCAACATTGCATTCAGGTTCTCATTCACTAAGGATGATATGCTCTCCTCGGTGGTCCCCCATGGATCCCTGACCATGAAACCAAATGCATGGGTAAAAATCATTACTTATAAGAAGGTCCCCATGAGCCATGGAAATTAAGAGCAGATGCCTCCACAAGTTATGTGGACTCTGCTTGAATGCATGCCAAATGAAGAGGCTCTCTATCAAGTAATGGCTTGCCTACCTTGATGCATCCCCTCAATTATTCTCATTGTGGAAGTAGGCACAATTTTTCGAATCATGTGAACAGAATCCTTATATATTAGTGCTTTTACATTGTGGATGTAGGCCATTATGAACTACGTCATCAAAATTTCTTTATTTCCAATCGCGAAAGTAAGCGGGATACATGGAACTGTGTAAATAAAATTATGACATTCTTACTATGGAATCATGCCTGCTGAGAATATGTGGTACACTTCTTTATTGTATATATGGTAATCTCATTGTAGATGTAGGTAGGCTTGAATTGTGTAAACAAAAATTCGACGCCTAAACTCAAGCAATGCTATATGGACAGTTAGTGAAGGACTAAGGGTTAAGATCACACCACATTGGGGAGTCTCATGGCATAATGCTCCTTCTCTTAGTTCGAGTTTCACATATGCTTACATCGAAGTGATCTAGTGTGCACCTACCTCTCCTGAGCGACCCCTTTCTATAATCTATTCTCTTACAATGACCTCGATGACCAATTATGAGATGAAGTACTGCTACCATACTTAGGTTAACCTAGCTCTCCATTAATGGGATATTAGGGTGAAGGACGACTCACTTGGATCTTGCGCGGTGATCAAATTTGACATTAAGGCCTGGTAAAGGACCTAGGCATGGGTTCTTGCCCCGATTTCTGCTAATTTTGGCACAACCACAAGATTGTTATCATCCTTCAAATTAAGACACTAGAGCAAGTCATCAAAAAATTTCCTCCATCTCTTGGTTCATGGAAAACACAATTGAGCCATGTAAGATGATCACACGTCACATACAATAGTCCCTTTACAAGCTTAAGGTATAATACTCTAAATAATTTTTGCTACTCTTACCTCTGCCTCTCCATGATGTGTAGGTTTAAGGAAAGTAAGCTGAAAATTGTCAAGTGCTAACATAGTGGCATCACACTTCTACATTGTACTGGGGAGGTGCAACGCTCCTCCTCTCGACACAACTCTACCTAGCTTTGACTCGAAGGGATTCCCATGTTTACTCTCTTGCTATTCCGTGAGGCTCTCCACTAGGCATCGCTCCACCTACCTATAGGCACTTATTCATAAGCCTATACATACGAGCCCTCGGTGTAACCTCAAAATGGGTAATCCAGGTCCAAGGCAACTACACACTTGTAGCAAAATGCCCAAACATGCATAGTATTCTCTCGCTTGCCTGGTCTAAGTCTTACAAAAAGTCCACCTTAGAGTAATCTTGTGCCTAAGCCAAGTGCTAACCAACCTAGAGTTAGTCTGGTGCCTAGGTTGGTGTTGGCTAACTTGGATCCCCTACAGTGGTTGGGCTCAAGACCTTAAGGTAATTTGGTGCCTAGGACAAGTGCTAGCCAACCCTGATTTTGTCTAGTGCATAGGCTAGCATTGGTTAACTCAGTTTCCATATGGAAATTAAATTGGCTCGCCTCAGCCTTATTCCACCTTAAAAGAAATCTGGCACCTAGGCCAGTGTTGGCCAACCTGGATCTTATATGGTGGATGAGTCATTGCTTAGGCCAAATGTTGACAATCCTAGATCCTATTCAGTGCCTAGGTTGACATTGGCTAACCTAGATTTTGTATGGTTATTGGGCTTGAAAGCAAGAATAAAAAAAGAATCAGCACATAGGATAAAGCCTTGGTTGCATCAAAGCGCTTAGGCATCTTACAAGCCCTTGCCAACTCACTGCTCAAGGTAGCATCATGGTTTAAAACACCTACATGCACAACTTAAAAATCCTATACATCTTAACCTGAAGGTATGCCTACCAGAAAGTTATTCGCCATCATTCACCCTTTCAAGTTGTTAGTGATAGTACCCTAGATGCTAGATTTACATTACATGGGATGTATGTGAATGACATTGTTGATTATTCTTGATATTAATAAAAAGGTCATATCTTCATTCATATCTCTCCATCTCATCTATATGAATGAGTCCCTAAATTTCCTAGTAGAGTTCCTACTCTCAAGGTGTTGAGATTGTATGACTTGGTTCTCTAGTTTAGGATTTCTTAAACGTATTCTCGGTCCTTAAATTTATCAGAAGGAAAATATGATCTATCGATTAGTGGACCGACACATAGGCTACTACCATTGTTAGCATGGGATGCTAATGGGAATGGTGTGGTGAGTCACACACCACATTTTCATGGGATGCATATAGTAAACATGTGGGTAGGTGTTGGAAGAACATCCATTAAATGTAACGTTTGTAATTTATTTGCCATCATTTAATTCTCATGCATTAGTGTTAGGGATTTTCCATTGAGCGGAACCATCCAGTGTAAGAAATGGGGATGCTCACTATATGGTCTCTGAGTAGTGGTATATGGAGATAGATGTTTGCTAATGGAATCCATTGACCTCCATTGGATGGGGGGCGAATGTTCATGATTTTATGTAACCCACAAATAACACACAAGTATACACAATCAAGACAAGTAAAGTGATGAATAAGATATCGTTCCCACAGAGATTGGTCACTAACCTCTTAATTACTAAAATTATTCACAATTAACTATATTTGGACAATTGATCACTAGATGAAACTAATCGTTAAATTGTGCAACTAGAAAGAAAATAAATTAAATAACTAATAATCACTTAAGAATTAAAATTCAATTGATTAAGACCTAGGGCTTTCTAAATTCACCTAAAAAGTTTGCTTTATCAAATTACCTCAATTTGTGGTTGATTAAGTTACAAACCACGTGAATCAAACACTCTAATTTATTTATTAGCCTATGTCTAGGTCTAACAAGTTTATTAAACTAATCTAACTCATTATATGTCTATGTGAATTAGAATTAGAGAACACATTAAACATAGGTACTCATAACATGAAAATATTTATCACAAATATAATCAAAGATTGCATATGTAATCAAATGAATGTCTTCCCCAATTAACACATGTTATTTTGTCCAAGAGTCTATTCCTTACTTATCCATGTCTAACATCATAAGAAATCTCAAATCATGTAATTAGTGATCAAGCAATTACAAGCATTAATTTTAGAAAAAAAATAAACATAGTTAAAGTAATAATCACACCCAAAAATTGAGTAAACTAATATAAAGTTTCAATGCATAGGATCCTTTAGAAACCCTACACAATTATTTAGCCACTCATAACTAATAAGATATTGATATAAACATCAAAGAGTTGCTGCATAATTAAAATTCTAATCAATCATAGAAAAACATAACAAAAACTCAAAAGAAGAAACAAAAGAAGCTCCTTGCCCAAATTTGGAACCAAATATGGGTCAAATGGATCTGGACAGATCTGCCGTGCGCATCTGTGTCTCTCTACCGCTTCCATGGAAGGCTTGTTATGCATGCACGAGGGGCTACTACGACTGATTGTTGTTTGGCATTGCTATGCGACTTCTCCCTCTTCTTGTTAATTAATTGATGTTGCTTTCAATTCCTCTCCTCTCTCTTCAATTTCTCCCTCTATTCTGTGCGTTGTTTTTTTCCGTTTTAATCTTGTGCCTTCCTCTCCTTTATATAATATTATATACGCATGAAACCCTATCTTCCTCCAATTCCAATTATGCTTCCATTGCAATTGCTCCAAATCAAACTCTTTTAAAATTATAAATATACACGGCTTTTCAATTAATTATTAATTCTTTATTTATATTATAATATTAATTTTAACATAACTAGGTGATCATGGGCTTTTAAGCATTTAATTAAACTCGACCCTCAGGATTTAATTAAAGAGGCTTGCAAGAGACATTCAACCACAAAAATTTTTCGTTGCCAAAAATTTGGTTGACTTGCTCCCTTAAGGCACCAGCACCACATGACTTGGCTTCTCCATCAACATCAATCCCTTGATCCTCCTTCATTTTACAAAAATGATTTTCCGATACAAATAATTTTAAAAATGAAAAACAAAGGACATGGAGACTTATGTCTCTTTACAAATCAAATGAATAAATAATAATTACATATTAGGAATTGAATACCTGTAATCATTCATTCATTGATTTAGTCACATTGAAGAAGCCCATGATCAACCGATCAATCAATTGATCCTGTTGGCATTAACTTTTGAAATCCAATTTCAAAATGAATTCGTATTTATGTAATGTGTGTTATTTTTTGGACTTATGGTATCTAATATCACATTCTTTTCCGGTATAAGCCTACCCAATGTAACCCAATTACATTTAAGAAAATACCTCAGAAAATGGACAACTGACACACTCTTAGTATGAAACAATCGACCGTTTCTCCCATTATGGTATAGATTGGTTGATCATCTCCATGACTTCAACCATGTCTCCTATTGGAAGAATGGTCGACCATGTTTCATACCAATCGATGCTTTAGCTGGTTAAATGTGAAATGGTCAATAGCCTCCAAAGTCGGTCGAACTGCTTTTGGGTCTCTCACGGAGAGGTCGACCGATTCCAAGGGACTGTCGACTGGCTACCTTTGTTAAACACCAGACTGGTCGGTCATTTGGATGGAATGGTCGACAGTTTCTACAACTTGTGGCAAAATAGAATGCAATACATGTCTAAAAATATGCACACAATACACCAAGCAAAAGCATGGGATGATAAAACCAAGTCGAGGCTTTAATACTGCTAAAAGGCAGCAACCAAAGGCGCGCCAAAAACACTAACTCCGTATGGATCTATGGAAGGGTTTTATTTTAAAATCATTTTCATCAAAAAAATAGCACAGTAGAAGCATAAAACATACACAACGAAACCAACACCGACCTTGCAAGACTCGGTATCTATCAACGGCATGCAAAACAGAAAAGCCCATGATATAGGGGGTTTTTGGTATACATTTCAAATGAAGTTCGGTGCTGGTTACCTGCGTGGTGTCCTATTTTTCTATCTAGCGAGCTCCATGAAACTTGCAAGCACGCGGGTGACCAACATTCCTCAGCAAGTGTAGAGGACCTAGTCCGTCCACACTTGAGTTGCCACGAAACCCTAGAAATGAGCTGTGCTAGGAGACTCTCGATAGAGGTAACTCGAAGCTATACAAGGTCCTTTCCACGGTTTCTCCTTGGTTGTCTAACATCCTCTCTGTGGGGAGAAGAGGAAAACAGCAGTTACACCAGGTTACTTGGAGCAAGAACGAGAAGAAGTCATAGCTGAAAAGGAAAAAGAAGAAGACAGACAGCAAGCAGCCAACAGAAGCAAAGCAAAGGAAGAAGAAGAGAGAAGATGGAGAGTAGCGTGCGTGATCGGGTAGCATCCTCAATCCACTAAACTCTCTTCGAATTCCTCACAATCTCTATAGCTGTCGTCCACGCCTCACCTTCTCCCATGCCCACTTTCATCATTTACATCAGAGCATTAATTGCTCTGATGTGACAAAGTTGCATTGCATTTAATAACAGTTTATCGACCATTTTGAGGCGGTTGACTTTCCTTTACACTAGTCAGTAACATGCGACTAATCGACAACATGCGAGCACAAATTGATTGTTCCAAATAATCGACCGCTCTATGAACTTATCGACCAATTATGTATGACATGCTCCAACTTTTTCCAATTACCTCTAAGGCCCTACTATCCAATCTCCTATAACCGTAGATATATGTGTCCCACACGTAATATAGAAACCGACATCACTGTCCCACAATAACAAGGAGCACATTAATAATAATGGATCATTAATTCGTTACATTACTCGATATGTGTCACACCCCACTCCACCCGAGGGCGGCATTAACCCAAGATTTCGAGAAAATATATTTTTTTTCCACACATTCACTCAATCCAATACACATAAATCAATCCCCAATAATCCCGTTTCACTTTCTGAACATATCAAACTTAGTAATTAATAAGCTAAGACAGGTAATATCATCCCATATGCGAAAGTAAGATCAAAACCACAAATGGTACATAACTGCAAATGCTTCATTTATAACATAGAAACCGTATAATTGGTTAACATCGTATCTTCAAAACAAAATACATGGAGACTCATCTACCAGAAGTAACAACTAAATACCTCAAACATAGTCAAAAGATATGCTAAAGATTACCTATGTAAACAACGACTACATCTCAATAATCTTTTTTCCCTTGGCGCTGCTACTTTCACCTAGAATGTTTGAATATTCTAGGGACATAGTCCAAATTAGATGCTAAATATCTAAGTGAAGGTTTAAAAATATTTTCATGAATAAATGCAAAACCATGAATAAATTGATATATCCTGACATGTCCAAGCCCAAGAGAATCCCATACAACGCTTATCCTATATCACGGGAAAAGAGTAATCTCTCTAAAGGCAGCATAACCACATTAACACAATGGCATAACACAGTCCTACCTTAAGAGGCAACTTCAATGCATCTCCTTGACATGACAGAAACCATCATTACCACTTTTGACTCAGAAGGGTTAACATCAACGCAGGAACTCGGGGTATCACTCTACTATCATGTTAGGGATTAGTTTCCCACTCAAAAGCATTTCGGATCACATCAACATTAACCCTGGGAATGCAACGTTCTCCTTGGAAATAATGCTATCGCTCAAAGGAACTTGGGGTGGTGTCCATTCTCGGCCCCGTCACTTGAGCCAAATTCGGGGTGGTGTCCACTCTCAGCCTTGCCACTTGTAGACCATCTGGGGTGGTGTCCACTCTTATCCCCATCACAAGTGGGCATTAATCCTTGGAACGCATCCCGAGTGCTATCTCAAGGGCCACACCCCAGGTTAACATCCCACATGGACAACACATAAACATGCAAATGCCACTAACACATACCATGATTCGATACATCATATAAATCAACATTTTAATGCACATAATTTAATGCACAAAATTCAATGCATATGAATCAATAAAAGAGTTTTGGGATTGAACCACCCACATGAAAACAACCATTCACTGGTGAAGACCATTTACATGAAAATAAATCAAGTTTTCAGGAGACCACTCACAATAAACCAAGTTTTAGGTAGGAACACTCACATTGAACGAAACTCAAAACATTGCAAATATCGTGCCTAACCTCGATTTTTGTAACATGCCTCGATAATCGTACTATTACTCAACTTTGAGCTTCAACATACCCTAGCTATTATATTTCTTCAAAGAAGTATCAATATTTATTTTTCTAGAATTTCCTCATATTTTCTTCCTATTTTTCCCCTAATAATTTCAAAATAAATACCTTAGGGTTTTTTTCCAAATTTTTCACCACCATAAATTATAAAATAATTTTAAGAAAATTATAAAATTACTTTCGAGGAAAAATACCTTCACATGAGCCTTCACGTGTTCTGCGCGTAATGACCAGCGCATGCACCTCACGTGCTAGTCATCTTCTCTAGCTCCAACCGCTGGTGATTACTAGTTTTTCAACCTACCTTGTTCTACTCCTCAAGTTGATTACAATGGTGCCCTTGGATGCCCGAAGCACCAATCAAAAGTGCCCCAAATAGCCGATTTATAGTCCGACTCTAACAAGTCCTGACTTTCCGGCTAACCCTCTAAAAGTCGCTTAAATTTATACCAAATCTCTCTAAATTTTCCAGAATCACTCTCCAAGACACGAGAAACAAAGCCCCTCATCCATAACACTCGATTCTTCCTCAAACACCTCAAATTGCTCCATTTAATTTTTGAAATATTCAGCCAACCCTAAGCCCTATTTGTAGTCAATTACCACCGCCTTAAACATCAAATCCAACCATATCTCGACCCTTAAATGCTCCAAATTTCATCTTATCCCTTTAAATCATCCAATATTTGAGATTCATCTCTATTTTTGGATTATTCCAACTATTGAAAATCTCTGATTGACTACCATCCAATCAGCCAATTACTTACCCAATACTCGGCCACATAAGCCTTATCATGGCCTAGAGACTTACCCCTGGCATGGTATGGACGTCCCATCGCTGGAATCCTTGAATTTCAACGGTGGCAAGTGGTGGCCATGTGAAGTTGCAGGTTTCACACTTGCAACTTCTGGAAATTACACTTTGGCCCCTTTATTTTTTCCCAATTACATTTCAGCCCTTTCCTTGGAGCCCCTAAGTTTTCCAACAATTCCATTAAGACCCATGAGTTCCAAGCTCTTCATTTCACCCCCAAAGATTTAGAAAAACATCTTTTCAACCACCCTTGGCTAAGATTACAAATTTACACTTAGGCCCGAATATATGTAAGATCACGTTTTGATCGCAAATCCTTTTGTTTCATCCCTAAACCACTTTAGGGTTATTCCTTATGTAAAAATTGAATCCCCCAAGGCTCCATTGAATTTTCAGAAGTCCCTTACAATCATTCAATTTTTCAAGCTAAATCATAGCTGTACTGAAAATCGTCTTTGTTCTTATTTCTTTTAATGCCATAAATCTTGTCTCGAGACGCTCGTCAATCTCATATTATTTTTCTTAGATATCTAAACTCTAGGGCATTCCCTGTAGTTGATTCGGTCACTTATTAATTCAAATTCAGGGTATTACCTTCTGATATCAACT
Organism: Diospyros lotus; assembly: GCF_014633365.1. Taxonomy (NCBI): domain Eukaryota; kingdom Viridiplantae; phylum Streptophyta; class Magnoliopsida; order Ericales; family Ebenaceae; genus Diospyros; species Diospyros lotus. Next base: position 23,459,975 of record NC_068351.1, read on the forward strand.
TCCACAAAATTTCATATTTCCAACAAAACACTTTATTCATCAAAATATCACAAGATTTTCGAGTATTACAGTATGTATGTGACTTTCTAGGTTCATAGTCATGTAACAATCAGGACATGTTAACTCCTTTACATCGATCGATCCCATCGGTCTACTAAAAGGATCTCTCCAAATCCCTAGAGCACCCTGAAAGATCATGAGTATCCTTTAGCCAAGAATCAAGACAATTCTAATAGCAGTGAAGTCCAACTTCATATGAACCTATTAAGACTCCTCGATTATCATACACTATAGTCCTTCCACTAACTAACATTCCGACCAAGCGAGAGTCATAGACTAGATTAAACTCACAGGACTCGGTAGCTATGACAGATCTATCATTGTATGTGATATAGATAGCATATGAGATCCAATCTAACATTGGAACTCTTTCCAATCTCATGCTCACCCTGGCTAGGGGATTTCCAATTACAATCACCTACATGGATTACATAGGATGTTTGCCCCTAACAAATGGAGGTCAATAGATCCCATCAACGAACATTTGTCTCCATACACCACTACACAAAGATCGTACAAAGAGCATTCCCACATCTTATACCGGATGGTTCCACTCAACGGCAAATCCCTAACACTAGTGCATAAGACACTATGTTGCCCCAAGTTAAAGGACTAGATACACAATCGAAAACTAGTAACAAATCATTAATCCTCAAGCAATGTGATCTATCGTAGGTGTCACATTTAGTGGATGTTCTCAAACACCCACCCACATGTCTACTATATGCATCCCCATGCAATGTGGTGTGTTACTTACAACCCCGTCCCATTATCATCACCATGATAAATAATGGTAATAGCCCATATGCCAGTTTACTAATCTCTAGATCATAGTCCCCTTTTGTTAAACCTAAGGACTGAGAATACCTTTAAGAAATCCTAGACTATAGATCCAAGTCACACAAACTCAACATTTTGAGAGTATGAAGTCTACCAGGAAATCTAGGAACACATTCATAAAGATGAGAGGGAGAGTTATGAATGAAGATATGAACTTATATAAATATCAAGAACAATCAACAGTGTAATTCACATACATCCCATGTAATGTAAATCTAGCATCTAGGGAACTATCACTAACAGTATGGAAGAGGAAGAAAGAGTGAAAGGAACCAAGGCACCAGAGAGGTCTTATTTACTCACTTATAAGTCAGTCACTCTGAGAGAAGTGGAAGGCACATCTCTAATAGCTAAATCCTTCGTTACGTCCTTGGTAATTGTGTCTAGATCCTTGAGGGCATCGATCATCTCTATATTATCAAGTTCTTGTGAGTATGGCTCCCAAGGGCCTGAGCTATTTTCTAAACCATCGTGCACATAAGAATCTAGATAGTTCCTAGGGCTATTATGATCCGGTTCATTTTGAGGATAGTCCAGAGCTTCGAAATCTTCAATTAATAATATTAATTTTTAAACTAATATTATTAATTACTTTATAATATTTTCTTTAAGATCCACTAATTTGCATTTATGTCCTTTGCTCCTTTCCTATAAAAGAAATTCAAATTGTATAAATTCCACATAAACTCACACTTTAAATAGGAAAAATAGCACCCACTTAAGATTGAAATTAGATAAAAATATATACAAAATCAAGCCCTATCACCTGGTCCATTTGTAACACTATGTGCATTGCAATAGAGTCTCTTTTGTCCATTGCTAGTCATAGCAGCATGTGCTATAGGCGAGGCAATGGATTTTTATGTTCATTATGTGTCTTAGCAGCCTTCAACTTTGTATTGCATGCACTGCAATGGGTCTTTTTTGTTTATTACCTATCTTAACAACTCATTCTACATGTAGGGTAATGGATCTTTCAACTTGTTATGCGTCTTAGCAACCTTCACCTTTGTACTTAGTGCACTACAAGGGGTCTTTTTTGTTTGTTGTGTGTCTTAACAATTCATGTTATGCGTAGTGTAATGGATCTTTCAACCTATTGCATGTCTTGGCAGCCTTCAACTTTTATGGGATGGTGAGCCCTATATCTTTATTCCATGTTCTAGATATTAAGTTTTGGCACACACCATCCTTATGATCCTTTTCCATGCATTTATTGTCCTAAAAAACAAAGTACACTAAAAAGGCTCTACAATTTGAAAATGCTAGAGATAAAATAGCACACATGCACAAGACAAATATTTATGTGGTTTGACCAAAATTGCCTATGTCACTGTCTTACTCAGGGTTCCTTTTTATTATTTACATGAGATTATGATTACAACTAAGAATTTTATTCAAGTCTAGGGGAAAGTACAACTTTAGGTGATTTGTATTCCAAGTTTTGCCTATGTTACTCCTTTAAAGCGTCTGTAGAATACAAGTGTTTGGCATGATCATCTTTCGAATTCAATATGGACCTTCCAAATTTTCTAATAGCATTCTATCATCCCTGAGGGCATTAGTGATTGTTGATTTGTAGTCGATGAGATCCCCACTTTTAAGTGGCCTATCCCTCACCAGGGAGTCATAATAATTGGCTACTCTTCTATGGCAGGCACCCAGCTAAATGCATGCCTTGTTTCTTTATTCTTCAATGAGGTCTAGGCTTGTCCTTAAGGTTTTAAAGTTCATTTCTTCATTAAAAGCACGACTTGGGGGGATTTGGCCCCATTGTCAACGAGGATTAATGCTTTCATCCCATACACAAGATTAAATAGGGTTTCCCCTATAGAAACCTTGCTTGCCGTCCAATATACCCACAAGATACTTGGTAATTCCTCTACATAAGTGCCTTTGGATTTTTCTAGGCAAGTCTTCAACCGATGCAAGATAGTCTTATTAGTAACTTCAACTTTCCCATTCACTTAAGGATATGCTCTCAGTTTATCCATAATTGTACCCCCATCTTTGCATAGAATGTCTTGAAAGCTTCACAATCAAACTACTTCCCATGATCTATGTTGATGATTTTGAGGATTCTAAATTGACATATAATGTCTGTACACGCCATTGCCTCAAACTTTTTCTTAGTAATGATGGCTAGGGCCTTGGCTTCCACCCATTTGTGAAATAATCAGTTGCCACTAGAAGAAATTTCCTATCTCTTAGCTTGTGGAATGGTCCCAAGATGTTTAATCCCAATTAAGCAAATAGAATTAGATAAAAGATAGTCTGGATCTTCGAAATAAGAGCAAAATAAGTTGGGGTGTGTCGTTGGCATTTGTCACAGTTTTGAACTTTCTCCATAGCATCTTGTTGCAATGTGGGACAGAAAAACCCAATGCATAGCACCTCTACTGTTAGTGATCTTGATCCTAGTTCTTCGTTGCAAATTCCCTAATAAACTTATGCTACAGCATACTCAGTGTCTGGGGGACCTAGTCATTTGAGTAAGGGCATAGAAAAGCTCGCTTGTATAAGACCTCATTCACAAGAGTGAATCGTGCTCCCCAGACTTTCATCCATCAAGCTACCATGGGGCTGAAGTTAAGTGTTTCAATTGTGAGGTATTCATGAATGAGAGTCCTCTAGTCATCAACTGTAGTAGTACTCAATACATCATCTTCAATGCTTCGTCATTGAAGAACTTCCGAGTGGACCACTTTTCTAGTAATGTCCTTCATTGATGATAATTTAGATAAGGCGTTGGCGTGATCATTCAACAACCTATTCATTTAAACCATAATAATATCTTTAAAAAGTTATACTAGTTGCTAGATGTTTTGCAAGCATTGAGCCATAACTGACTCCCTTGATTCATATTGACCTTGAAATTACTAGACAACCAGCTAGGAATCACTATGGGCAATTAACCTTTTTGCCTCCAATCTTTTTGCTACACACTCATTCTAGCAATCAAGGCCTCATAATCAATGTTGTTATTAGAACTTGGGAAAGCAAACTATAAAGAGAATTCTACAATGGCTTCTTTGAGGAAGATTAGTACTGTTTTAACCCTACTCCCTTGCAAACTTGAAGCTCTATCTACAAACAATGTCCATGCTGTAGTTTCATCTTTTAGAGGCTTACTCTCATGATCACATTCCATAAATAAATCAACCAAAGCTTATCCTTTAATTACCTACCACAGCAAGAAGTGAATATCATGCTCAGTAAGTTCGATAGCCTATTTAGGGAGTCTCCCTAAGTACTTCAATTTTTCTAGTATTTTCCAGGGAGGCTTGTCTATTAAGACAATTATGGAATGTGCTTGGAAGTATGGTTTCAACTTTTTAGAGGCTATGAAAAGTGACAATGCAACTTTATCGGCATGAGAATATCGACCTTCTTCCCCTTGTAATACTTTGTTAACCAAGTATACAAGTCAATCTATTTAGTCATCTTTTCTTAATAAAATTTCACTAACTGTTGTGTCACCACCCCAAATACATAAAAAAAAAAAAAAAGGCTCTCCTTAATTTCTAGCTAAGTTAAAAATGGAATCCTTTTCAAATTCTCCTTTAGTTCATTGAAGGCCTTCTAACATTGATCTATCCACTCAAAACTTTTTCCCATCCTTAATGTCCTAAAGAAAGGAAGGCTCTTTTCCATAGATTTTGACAGAAAATGACTCAGGACAGTAATAATCTCTATCATTCGTTGCACTTTCTTTGTCAAGGTTGGGGACCTCATGTCCAAAATAGCTTGAATTTTTTTTTTATTTACCCTTAATTCCTCATTGGGTTATCATATATCCCAAAAATTTACTGGATTGTATGCCAAATAAGTGCTTAGAAGGATTCAATCTCATGTTATACTTTTTGAGCACCTTAAACACTCAAGTGAGTTTCACTGTGTGGATTCAATTCTTAGGCTTTTAACAATCATTTCGTCAACATAAGCCTCCATCATGTTACCCAATAGTCCTTTGAAGAATTTACTAACCATTCGTTGGTACGTGGCCCTAACATTCTTTAATCTAAAAGGCATAACTCAGTAATAATAAGTCCCCTTTTTATAATGAAGGACATCTTCTCCTGGTCAGGTGGGTACATTGTTAGGTTTGCACAAGTATGGCACCATACACCTAAGAAGGGGCTAAATTGGGTGTTTTAAAAATTTACTTTAAATTTGAAAATCTTTGCATGAAATAAGGAAGAAATGTTATGAAACAGTGAGTAAATAGTGGAGTTTGCAAGGAGTGAAAGAGATGAAGCAAGAAAAATACAAATGACACAAGAGATTTATAGTGGTTTGGTTCTACCAGTATAGTTTACTACCTTAGCTCCTCACTAAGGATTTTCAAATCCATTAACACCTCCTACTTGAACTCAAGTAGGCTCTCTAGTAACAAGTTAGGTAGATAGAAATCCTCCTACCAATACCCAGTAGGCCCTCTTGCTAACAAGCTAGGCAATACAATAATAGATTTTATAATCAATAGTGATCTAAGAGATAGCTCTCTTAGTTATAATGAAGCACATGTATTAAAATCAAAGGCTAAAACAAATGTTACAAGAAACACACTTTGTCTTTGAATGAAAAATTTGGAAGCTTAGAGACATTGTAAGATGAATGATCACTTTGAGCACTTGTACTTCTTCATTAGTTCAATTGCAAGATGAATGATCACTTGTGGTTAGGGCATTATGAAGCTATGTGCCCATGCCCGAGGCACTTGAAGCATTTGACATTGCTAGATTTCTTCAAGTCTTGGGATTGTCTTCGAGTTCCTTTGCTTTCTTTAATTTTGAATCTAGTTTCTTGGAGGAACTATTCTCATTAGGAATAGTTTATCTATCACTGCTTTTAAGGTTATGCCTTTCGTGGGTCTTGAGTTGCTTATCCACCTTGATAGCAAGTCTACTGACATCTTCTAAGGAGTAGTAATGTTGTAGTTCCACCACATGAGCAATTTTTTTGTTTAATCCTATGAGAAATCTTGCCACAGTTTATTCCTGTCGTTAGTGAAAATTGCATTTTAGCATCAAGGTCTTGAATTCTCAAACATAATATTTAATAGTTGGGTTTTGCTGTCATAGTCCTTGTAATTGAATATATAGTCCTTCTTGTAGTTATCCAGTATGAACCTTTTTGTCATTAACTTTTTCATCTTACTCCAACTTTTTGCAGTATTTTTGCCTTCTTGTCATCTCTAGGCCTAGATGCTTTCCCAGCATAGGCTAGCAAGCTTTGGGATAGAAATTGAACATCTATTCTTATTAGGGTAATCTTTGTAGTAAAAAATCATGCCAACTCACTATAGCCATTCAAGGAACTCGTTTGGGGAAGACCCTTCCTTGAATTCTGGAATATCCACTTTGTAATCATCCTTTACCTGCTAGTAGTGGCTTCTAGTTTTTGGTGTACACTCTTCCTCTGATTCTATATCATTTACTAAATTCATTTCTTCATTAGAACCTGAATGTATGATTGGTCGAGCTGTTAGTGATGTTCTTCTTCATGATTGCAGTGTCTGTTGTTGTATAGTAGACAACAGTTGTGCCATCCGCCCCCTGAGTTCATCAAATCCTTATTGGAGGCCTTGAATTTGAGCCTCCACATTCAGATTTCGTAGTGTTCTTTTGCCTTCTATTATTCAAAGGTGATTCACAACCTTGTGCTATGATGCCAAATTGATAGAAAATAAATCAAGGATTGGATAAACCTATCATAGGGGTTGTTGGACTAGGGAAGTCAAGTAAAAAAGCAGAGTATTTTAGTTAAAAGGAAAAAAATAATCGATTAACAAGAATGAGATATTTAACTAATTAAGGATGGACAAGAATGGGACAACTCGCCACTAAGTGATAATGCAAGGCAACCACACTTAGATAAGAGCTAGGAATTTCACCACACTTGAATCGACAAGTGATAAGAAAGAACTGAAGTCGATAGATTATTAAAATTCAAGCCAAAAAGTTCAATAATCCTAATGACTAGTCATGTCTTCTATCATATAAGAGAGAAGCCCATTACTTATATTGATTATGCATAGGAATAACAACAGTCATCTTGGAACCTTGAATAATTTTAAATATCTAGTGTTCTAGGAAATTATGGGAAATGTAGGATAGTTATTGTTAGTGGCATGGAAAGTGATATTTTGCTTTTCGTCTTGGTTTTGATGATGAAAAACAAATTAACTATACGTGGCATAAGCTGATATATGTTCTTGAGAAACTTATGGTTCCAACTAAAAACCAATTTATAGCTCTATAGGAATCAAAATAATTTCTCTAAACCATAAACTATCCTTTGAATCAATTGAAACTCATTAAAGATTGAAAGATGATGCTTTGTTTTCAAAAGTATTTTCCTAAAAATAAGTTTCAAAATTGGTTTTTAAGAAGTGGAGAAAATGGAGCATTTAAGCTAAAATTCTTTTGAATACTAAAAACAAAATGTCAACAGTTCAAACATGTCAATCGTTTCTATTGTTTGGTCCAAAATGTCGATAGTTTCAACTGATTTGTTTACCGTTTTGATGGTTTTTGGCACAAACTATTGACAGGAAAAATGCTTGCTCTCGGTTTCTAAATGTCGATAGCCCCTGCATAAAAAATATCGACAGTTCTTAAAACTATTAACATCCTTGCTCAACTGTTAACAATTTCTTTGAAACAATGGACCATTTTTGTAACGGCCCGCTCCCACTATCAGGCACCACCGGTGAATAATCGGCCGAACTACTCACTCGACAAACCAATAACTGAAGGGTTGGACTATGTTTCAACAAGAAACACACTAAGTGGGCACTAGGCTTCGTCCTTCCTTTCGCTCCACTCAAGAAATCGGTCCCAAACACAGACAAGGAAACACAACGGACCGGGACCCAAAACCCGAGTGAGCTTCACCTTTCTTCAGCTCGCCTCACAGCAAGCCAAAGGTGACCCAGCTAGAAAGCTAGGGTAACAAACACTTCGCTTAGTATTGGGGATTTATGGGAACATACCTTCTCAGTCCTTACCTGATATGAACTTGGCTCCACAACTATGACATATACATCTCGCAATCTCTCAACCACCTATCACACTAAGATGATTACAACAACTAGATACATCTAGTGTTCAACAACATATTCATTCACACACAAGGGTATATATACGTACCACCACATGAATACCTACAAGAGATAATAAAATACACTAACTTGGGCAACATCGTTAGTTACCACAACAGCCTCTCGGCACCATCCCTGCTTGCATCTGGACTTGCAACATCTACACATGAGGTAAAACCTCATGAATTATAAAGACTCAATAAGGGTGCAATGCATGAGTAAATGAAACATGAGAGAGCATGTAATACAAAATGCAATGCAAATGAGTAGTCTTCCATGCCCTCGTAACCTCAATAGGTTAAGGCATCGACTAACCCTTCCCACCACTAGTCCTACATATGGCCATAGGTACACTAGAACACATATCATGCAAATGTTTACCACTATATGCAACTCATAAAAATCACTTACAAATGCACCCAAGACCCCACCACTTGGGTCATCTCTTACCTGGCTCGAAGCCTTTCCTGCCTCGGCACGAACTCCAGCCTGAACCTCAAACTCTTCTAGGATCACCGTCTTTCCGGTCAAACCTAGATGTCACACAAACCCATTCACATCAGGCATTAATCCAAAGCCTATGATTTTGCCACACATCGCAAAACCACTCATCAACACTACATCCAAACAACACCAACCACGGCATAAACCAGCCATCAACAAATTTCCAAATAACCCCGACATAGGGTTTAATCCAACAAATAATTATTCCCCATTATCTCGCATAATCAAATTAACTTGAAAAGAAATTATAAATTTACCTCAACTAATCTGAAGGAGAAATCCAAAAAATGCTCAAACCGACATTGACTCCTGAGCTGCCACTTTGCACTCAAATTTGCATTTTCGAGCTTCTGGCACACTCCTCGAGCCTCAAAATAATTTTCAAAATTTTCTGAAATTTTCTCCTATTTTCCCTCTAATTTCTCCATTTTACAGATTTTTTTTCTTTATTATTTTTATTTTTTATTTTTTCTTCATCTTCTTCAACCTCCTTCTTCTTCCATGGCGCGCACAACGCCTGCACGCAGAGCCACCATCCAGTTGTCGTCCACCGCTGGGAGTGCCCCGGGATTTAGATGTCCAAGAGAGATGGCATGTAATTGGTGAGCATCTCGAGGTGAGGCTAATGACGCTGTAAATAGTCAGACCAAGAATAATTTCTGGAATAATTTCTATATAAGCCCAAATGGGCGTCAATGTCGAATGGTGGTAGGGGACCTCCTGGAAGCTGAGGAGACCCTCGAGGTGGTCCGATTTTGTGAGTAAGGAAAACTTGGTGCCATTCCATCACTTGCATTAAAATCTTATTTTCCATCAAAAAGATTCTCAAAATTCAATTTATTTTTTAAATAACCCAATTTATCTCCCTTGTTGGGTATTGGTGCCATTACTATTCAATTCTAACAATTGGTACCAAAGCAAGGTTCCCATTTTTTTTTAAAGTCTAACAAGCTAGGGTAAAACATCTACACATGGCACTCCTTGCTAGTTCATCCCAGTCCAAGGGTCAAAGTACCACTCGTCCACCTTTCTTTGATGGTACTAACAATAATTATTGGAATAAAATAATGTCAATTTATCTCATGCAGGATTCTATTCTTATGCAAACCGTCAAGAAGGAAATTAAATTGGTCGATGAGGAGAAAATGGATACTTGGATAGCAGAGGAAAGAAGGAATATGGAGATCAATGCAAAAGCAATAAACACCCTAATATGTGCTCTTAGCCTTCAAGAATTCAATCGCGTATCAACTTGCAAAATTGCCAAGGAAATATGGGACAAACTAGAGGTAACACATGAAGGTACAAAACAGGTAAAATAAACAAAAATCAATTTGCTTACTTATGATTATGAGTTGTTTTCTATGAAAGAAAATGAATCTATAAAAAATATGTATACTAGGTTCAATGATATAGTGACTACTTTGGAGTCTCTAGGAAAAACTTATACAAATGGTGAGAAGGTAAGAAAAATATTAAGAAGTATACCTAGAGCTTGGGATCCTAAAGTTACAGCCATAACTGAAGCTAAAGATTTAGATAATCTCACATTTGATAATCTGTTAGTATCACTAATGACTCATGAAATCATGATGAAAAGGAATGATATAGATGAGTCAAAGAAAATTAAAAATGTAGCATTAAAAGTAGAAAATGAAGACCAAGATTCACAAGATAGTGAAACTGAGGATTTTTCTATGTTTTGCTAGGAAATTTAATAGATTTATAAAAATGAGAAGATTTAATCAAATAAGAAATTTCAAGAAAGAAAAAGAACAAAAAGAAGATACTTCTAACAAAGTTTGGTGTTTTGAGTGTAAGAAGCTAGGTCATATAAGGAATAATTTTCCTTTATTGAAGAGTAAGGCTGGAAGAAAGCCTTGGCCGCATGGAGTGAGAATGACTTCTCCTTAAGTGATGAATCTGAAGATCTAGAAGTGGCCAACCCATGCCTCATGACTAAAATAGAAGAAGAGGTATCCTCAAACTCTAGTTTTGCTATTACAAATTTTACTCTTGAAGAATTACATGATGCATTCAATGATGTGATGACTGAATTAGAAAAGGTTAATTTGAAAAACAATGTTCTAAAGAAGAAGTTAAAATCTCTAGAAGAAGAATTAAGAAAAAGGATCATGGTTCAATGAGAAGGAAGTTTTGATTGATGAAAAAGAAAATCTTTCAAAGAAAAATTTGGATTTAAATGAATCTCTAGAAAAGCTTGTTGAAAGTAAAAAGAAGCTAGAAATGATTTTGGGTACCTAGAAGAATTTTGGAGATAAACAAGGAATGCGATTTGATCCATTCCAAGACAAGCAAAATAAAACAGTTTTTGTGAAAGCATCTCATCAAAAACCTTATCTAAAGAAGTCATTTTATAAACCAAAATTTTCAAGAAATAAGATTACATGTCATTATTGTGGTAGGTATGAACATTCAAATAACAAATGTTTTATAAGAAACAACCCATATAGATTTAAGTAAGTTTGGGTTCCTAAAGGAGAAATCTATGCTAACAAAAATGGACCCAAAGAGGTTTAGGTACCAAAGAGAGCAACATGATTGTTCTTGTGATAGGTTGCTCTTACCGCCAACATTGTGAGGAGAAAATGGTTTCTAGATAGTGGATACTCCAAGCACATGAAAGGAGATAAGCGCCTCTTCAACAACATCACTTATAAGGAATGAGGTAATATTTTTTATGATGACAACTTTAAAGGTTAAATTCTTGTCATTGGCTCTATTTGTTTTCCAAATTTTGTGCTTGAAAATGTTGTATTGGTAAATGGTCTTAAGCATAACCTAATTAGCATTAGTCAATTGTGAGATAAGAGACATAGAGTATGCTTTAATGCTAAATCATGTGAACTATCTTGTCTCAAAACAAATAAAATAAAAATTATAGGAAATAGGATAGAAAATGTTTATATCATATATTTAGACTTATTCTTATCTGGTATAAAAAAATGTCTAGTATCAACTATTTGTGAACACGCTTGTATGTGGAATAAGAGATTAGGTCATGCAAGCATGAATGTTATTCATAAGTCATCTAAACATGATCTTGTTAAGGGATTGCCTAAGCCAAAATATGAAAGAGAACACATATGTGAGGCATGAATGAAAAGCAAACAAATAAGTATATTGTTTAAACTTACAAATGAAGTCTCAACTTCTAGCCTCTGACCTTACTTCATTTAGATCTTTTTAGACCTATGAAAACTCAAAGCTTAAGAGGAAAACACTATGTTCTGGTAATTGTGGATGACTATTCTAGATTTACGTGGGTAATATTCCTTGCATCCAAAAGTGAAACATTTAAATCATTTGAAATATTTTGTAAAAGAGTTCAAAAAAAATAAAGGCATATCTTTTTAAAAAAATAGAAGTAATCATGGAGGAAAAATTTGAAAACGATCAATTCAAACATTTTTATGAAGATAATGGTATTGATCATAATTTCTCTTGTGCTAGAACACCTCAACAAAATGGAGTAGTTGAAAGGAAGAATAGATCACTACAAGAAATGGCTAAGACTATGTTATGTGACAAAAATCTTCTTAAAAATCTTTAGGCGGAAGCTGTAAATACCTCATGTTATATCTTCAATTTGGTTTCTATAAGACCCATCTTAAAGTTACAAAAGAAAACCAAATATTGCACATTTTCATGTCTTCGATAGTAAATGTTTCATTTTAAACAATAGTAAAGACAATTTGGGAAAATTTGATTCTAAAAGTAATAAAGGAATTTTCTTAGTTTATTCAACCCAAAGCAAGGCATATAGAGTGTTTTGATAAAAGGACACTAGGCCTAGAAGAATCCATTCAAGTAGTAGTTGATGATACAAATATTAGTATTCCTGAAGCACAAGAACAAGGTGAAAATGATTTAAGCAAAAGCTTTGAAAAATTATCTTTAGACCAAAGAAAAACACATTCTTTACATGATAACATCCCAAATGAAGAAAACGTATCTCATAAGGAAAGAAAACTATCATTCCCAAGAGAAAGAAAATATGTAGAAGAAAATGAAATTATAGAAGATCCTTCTAAAGGGAGAAGAACTAGATCATCAATTAGAAATGAATGGCAATATGTTACCTCTATATCTCAAATAGAGCCTAAAAACATCAAGGAAGCCTTGAATGATGAGAATTAGATCATTGTCATGCAAGAAGAATTAAATCATTTTGAAAGAAATAAAGTGTGGCAATTGGTTCCAAGACCTAAAGATCACCCAACCATAGGAACCAAATGGGTGTTTAGAAACAAAATGGATGAAGGTGGAGTTGTTGTTAGAAACAAAGCAAGATTGGTAGCTCAAGGGGTATAGTCAAGAAAGAGAAATAGACTATGATGAAACCTATGCCTTTGTAGCAAGACTAGAATCCATAAGAATGTTGTTGGCATTTGCATGTCACAAAAATTTTAAGCTATTCCAAATTGATGTTAAGAGTGCCTTCTTGAATGGTTATATAAATGAGGAAGTATATGTAGAACAACCTCTCAGTTTTGAGAATCCTCAATATGAGGATCATGTATTCAAACTCACCAAGGCACTATATGGTCTAAAACAAGCCCCTAGGGGCATGGTATGACTTAGTAAATTTCTTCTAAAACAAGGATTTAAAATAGGTCAAATAGATACAACATTGTTTATTAAGTATCATGGAAAAAACATTCTATTAGTTCAAATTTATGTGGATGATATCATATTTGGATCAACAATTCAATCCCTATGTGATGAATTTTCAAATCTAATTCAAGGAGAATTTGAAATGAGTATGATGGGAGAATTAAAATATTTTCTAGGATTGGAAATTAGGCAAGAAGATGAAGGAATCTACATATCTCAACAAAAATATATCAAAGATATAATTCTTAAGAAATTCAATATTCAAGATGGCAAACCTATAGCCACTCCTATGAGTAGTTCATCATACCTAGACAAGGATGAAATAGGCCAAGCTATGGACAACAAATTATATAGAAGTATGATTGGATCGCTACTATATTTGATAGCTAGTAAGCTGGATATTATGTTTAATATATGCTTGTGTGCTAGGTTTCAATCTAACCCTCAGGAATCCCATCTCAAGGCTATTAAAAGAATATTTAGATACCTAAAAGGATAATCAAACTTAGAATTATTTTATCCTAAGTCAAATGAATTTTATCTTGAAGCTTGTACTGATACAGACTATGATAGTTGCAAAATTGATAGAAAAAGCACTAGTGGCTCATGCCAATTCTTGGGAAACTCATTAGTGTCATGGTCTAGTAGGAAGCAAAATACCGTTGCATTTTCCTCTACTGAAGCTGTGTATGTAGCAGCTAGAAATTGTTATGCTCAAATTCTATGGATGAAACATCAAATATAAGACTATGGCATAAAACTTCAAAATATTTCAATAAAATGTGATAACACAAGTGCAATAGCCTTAAAAAAAAAATCTAGTGTTTCATGTGCGAACTAAACATATTAAGGTCAAATGTCATTTGATTAGAGGTCACATTCAAAAAGAAGACATCAAATTAGAGTTTGTTGACAAAAATCATCAAATAGCAGATATATTCACAAAACCCTTAGATAGGGGTAAGTTTGAATATTTTAGAAGTGAATTAGGAATGATTACTTCTTAATATGATAATTGGTTGAATTATTCTTGAAATAAAAGTGTGTCATTTGATATATTATTTGTTTGTCAAAATAAGATGCTATGTGTTTAATTTTTAAGCCAATATATTGGAAACTGTCGACATGTTATACTAATAATGTCAACAAGTTCTAAAAACTGTCGACAGATTATATAAACTATCGACTGTTCATCAAGGCTAAAATTATATCTATGAGCAATAGGCAAATTGTCGACCAGTCTCCCCATACTGCCGACAATTGGATCCCATACTGTCGATCATTCATAAGAAGCTGTCAACAGGTTCTGTCGAGTGTTTTTATAAACTGGCAACCGTCAAGTTGCCTCATTTAACCTCCTTTCTCTCTTTCTCTCTCTCAATCCCGACTTCTCTTTCTTGTTTCTCCTCTCATTTCATCAATTCTTCATCATCTCTTATGATTATTTTCTTGATTATTCATCAAATGGCAAGGAAAAGCGAACTTCAGCCGCGATTGGTTCCAAATCCAACGAACCATCTGACATTCAATGGCTCGTCCACAATCCTAGAAATCTTGAGAGGTATTCCTCATTGTTTGCATTTCGGAAAGTTCTTTTGGGTAGGATTTTAAAGGTTGAATTCCTTGATGATCTTCAATTTCCATATTCTGTCAATTTAGATACTTTTGGTTGGAAGCACTTCCTTACACTTCATAGGGATGTTTATGAAGATGCTATTCGAGTTTTGTATTGCAATGCCTCAAATGTCTTTGATCGTTATCCATCTCTAACGAAATCTAGAACCAATGTTTGTGGCACTTCCTTTGAAATTGACACAAATCTTATCCATAACCTTGTTAGTATTTTTGAAGGCAGCATTACTTATAATCCTAATGAATTTGATTTTAATTTAGCTGCTAAAGTAGTTTTTGAAGATAAGTCACTTCCTTGCTTCATCAATTCCATGACCAAATTATCTTTAATGGGTCATCTTTTGCATCTCATTACCCTTCACATAATTGTTCCTAGAAAAGGTAACTTTTTTGATGTTACTAAAGAAGATTGTTGCATTATGTTTCATATTATGACTCGCAGAAGAATTGACCTTTGTTCTATCATAGTTGGTGAAATGATTAACGCATTCACCACCAAGAAAATATGTCTTCCATATTATAACAACCCGCATCGAGCGATAGGAAGGATCGGAACAATTTACCCTGATGGGCTTACACAAACTTCCTAGGGGTCATCCATCCTTGAGCCTCCCTAACTCAAGCACGTTTAACCCGGGAGTTCTTTGCCTACATTCAGCCCAAAAGGTATCTAGCTAGTGTTATTTCATTCCTTACTTATCCTCAATATATACTACCCTTCTTTAGGCTCTTGGGGTATTACATTCCCCCCCCTCCTTGAGCATATGATGTTCTCATTATGCGACCTTACAACTAGTCCCAAATTTTCTCCTCATAAGGGGCTGCCATCCTAGAAGCCTATCAGAAGTAGCTCCTTGTACAGGCTCTTGAGCCCCAACGCCACTTTCCGCTCTCATCGGACCGCCTTCACCAAGGGTTGGCTCTGATATCACCTGTAACATCCCGCATCGAGCGATAAGAAGGACTGGATCAACTTACCCTAATGGGCCTACGTGAACTTCCCAGGGGTTACCCATCCTTGAGCTTCTCTAGCTCAAGCACACTTAACCCGAGAGTTTTTTACTTACATTCAGCCCAAAAGGTATTCAGCTGGAGTTATTTCTTTCTTTACACTATCTTTGATATATACTACCCTTCTCTAGACTCTTGGGGTATTACATTCTCCCCCCTGAGCATATGATGTCACTACAAAAAAATTGATTTTTTGCAGCGATTTTTTTGCGGCGATTTTAAAAACCATCGCAAAACATGTTGTTTTGCGGCAGTTTCAAAACCGCCACAAAATATGATTTTTACGGCGATTTTTTTAAAATTTGGCAGCAGTTTCATAAAATCGCCACAAAATTCAATAAAACATTTAATTTTGCAGTGATTTCCAAAAAATCGTAGCTAAATTTAAAAAATAATTAAATAATTAAAAAATTAAATTCAATTTTGCGACGGTTTTGGATAAACCGCCGCTAAATTCAAAAAAAATAATAATTCAAAATTAAAATTAAATTAACATTAAAAATTGCCACAAAATTCATAAAAAAATTAAATTTAGCGGCAGTTTTTCAAAAATCGCCGCTAAATTCAAAAATTAAATAATTCAAAATTAAAATTAAATTAACATTTACGATGATTTTTATAAACTGTCGCAAAATTCATTAAAAAAATTAAAATTTGCTTAAGAAAATAATTAAAAATTAAATTAATAAAAACAAATATAAAATCTTAAAATTGAATTTAAATTAATAGAAAAATTCATTAAAAATTTAATTTAAATAAATAAAAATAAATTTAACAAAATTTTAATAATTTTTAAAAAATATATAAAATCTTCTTTTTATTTTTAATCAATTAATTTATTTTTAATTTATTCTATTATTTTTTAAAAAATAATCAATTAATAAATGTTTTTAATATATATTAAAAAATATAAAATATAATTCTAAAAATTAGTTGTTAGATTAGTATATAATATAGATATGTGCAAATATGTCAAGGGGGCTTCATAGATCAGGTGGTTCGCGCACGCGCGCGTACTTGAGATCTTGGGTTCGAAACTTGGGAAGGGAAATAAATGTTAGATTAGTATATAATATAGATAATTTCCAGCATCGTTACGTGGCGCGCGCGGGGGCTATGCCTGAGTGGCCGGGCACGGGCCAGGCTGGCCCACGCAGTCAATTAAAAAATTAAATTTTTAATTTTTTTTATTAATTTTCGCGACGATTTTGAAACCGCCACTAAAATTAAAATTTTAATTTTTTTAAATTTTTTGCAGCGGTTTCAAAACTGTCGCTAAATATTATAAAAATCGCCGCTAAATCACTTATTTTGTGGCGGTTTTTTAAACCGTCGTAAAAAATATAATTAGCGGCGATTATTCCAGCGGTCGTTGAAAACCGCCGCTAAACGCTCCGTGACGGTTGACTTAGTGACGGTTTGAAAACCGCCGCTAAATTACTTAGCGGAGGTTAAAAACCGCCACTAGATGCAAAAAAAATCACCGCTAAATGCCAATTTTTTTGTAGTGTGTTCTCATCATGCGACCTTACAACTGGTCCCAGACCTTCTCCCCTTTGGGGGGCTTCCATCCTAGAAGCCTGCCAGGAGCCGCTTCTTGTATAGTCCCTCTAGCCCCGACGCCACTCGCCGCCTTCATCGGATCGCCTACTCTAAGGTTCGGGTCTGATACCACCTGTAATATCCCACATCGAGAGATAGGAATGAACGAAACAACTTACCCTGATGGGCTTACGCGGACTTCCCAGGGGTCATCCATCCTTGAGCTTCCTTAGCTCAAGCATGTTTAACCTAGGAATTCTTTACCTAATTCAGCTCAAGAGGTATCCAAGTGGTGTTATTTTCTTTCTTAATTATCCTCAATATATACTACCCTTTTCTGGGCTCTTGGGGTATTACACATATAGTATGCTTCTTAGCGAAATCCTAGATTCTAAAGTCAAAAATCTAGGCAATGTTTAAAGAGTGTCGGTACATCCTTCCAAGATACTTAGTATATCTTTCTTAAAGCGTGTTGGTTTTTGAAAAACAAATTGGGCCACTGGGTTAAAACCAATAAGCGACGAAGGCATTATTCTTCTAGTGATGAGGATAACCTTCTTCCTTATTCTTCTTCTGATCGACCTACCTACCGAGGATATTCCTCCTCCTACTTCTCTTTTCTTGGCCTTTCTATCTCACCATATGGGTGAATTTTCTCACTCTCACGACAATGCCATTGTTCATAGGACCGCATCTCTCAAGGATGAGTTTGATACTCTTCGACACGAGATGAGGGAGATTCACAACAAAAAAGATGAGGCAGTTGTATAGATGACTCATGTGATGCAGCTCATCAAGGTCATTTTGTCCCGATTGCCACCACTTGTGTAATACCCCAAGTTTTTCTAGGCATTGTTGTTCAAGAAGTACAATGTTTTCTAAGAAATCAAAGGATACAGTTGGTACATGTGAAGTTCCTAGGTAATCGCCGAGGAACAAATGAAGGATTTTTCAAAAAATCATGGAAACTACCACGGGGGGCATTTTCTTAAGGTATTTTGGAGAAGTTTAAGGAGTTATAGGGCTCAAGGGATATAAGTGCAAAGAAGTTTTGGGCTAAAGAGTTATTTGGAAGAAGTTCAAAAATATCTTGTGACTAGTTAGTTAAAGGAACCAAATAAGCTAACTTAGTTAGGAGACATAATCATGAGGAATCTTGAAAAACTAATTAACATGTGGTGGCACATGTTTCAAAGGACACATGTCGCAAGGGGGAGAAGTGGCTCAAATCTCTAGGGACACGTGGCGCGATCTTACGAAAAGCAATGATTACAACCTTATCTAAGTGACACATGGCACTCTTGGATTGGCCATAAATGCCTATAAATACCAAGGCCTTGGAAGGGAAATTCTCACCATTAATCAAGAGGAAAAGAGGAGGTGAGTTGAGAGGAGAAACTTTGCCCGAAAATAGAATGGTAAAACACTTCGTCGGAAAAGTTGGACCGCCACCATAAAAGGAGTTAAACAGAATCAAGACAGTAAGGTAATTCTAATTTCTTTCCATAGTTCGATAGATAATTGAATAAGGGTCACGTGGGTTCAAACGGAAGTCAGATAGGAGTCCGGATGAGGGAGAACGGGCCGAAAAATCTCAAGACGTCAAAAATAGAGGGGCGGGGCGTGCAGCTCACGTGCCACCTGATTGCCGCGAGTGGAGCACGTGGGGCTCCTTCCCCCAGCGCATGAGGGTGCATGAGGGGCCCCCCTTGGCCCCAAATTTTGTAGTCTTGGTCCTTAAATTTTTCCCTAGGACCCCATGTAAAAATATTTTAGGTTTGAGTTACAAAAGTATGTTATCTTTGCAGAAAAGCATTCCCGAACCCTGTGAACAGTAACTTAACGCTTCCGAACCAGCAAGGTGAGTGATTCCTGCATGTTTGTGACACTTTGAGCATTTGTTGCTTCACTTATGTACGGATGTTACTTGCATATCATGCCTTTGTGGCTTACATGTCAAATTTTTCCTTGGCTATGCATATTCCTTCTGCTTTGTCATATATCATGTTCACGTTGGTGACTGTGGCTAGTTGTTGGGCCATCATGGAAGAACTCGTGCTCTTGCGGTGAGCCAAGGGGTGACTATGATGACCGCGGGGGTGACTGCAGCACCCTGGCATTGCTACCACAGGGGTGGATTTTATAATGGCATTATTGCATTTGCACGCATGTACTTTCCTTTTCTGAGTCACTCACTTAGATGTAATAATCTAACTCGGGTGTTTTATACCCCTAGGACATTCAACGTCCCAGCTTTATCAAAAGTATCAGGTGTGTAGGTTCCAATTCAAATGTGGGCAAGAAGGTGATGCTTGGCTAGAATCGGGCTTTTATTTCATTATGTACCCATGTAATCCGAGTGACGTATTGTAATAACAGTTAGGATGCTCGAGCTTGTAATAAGTGTGTGAGTGTCCGATGGTTGTACTAAGGGTTGTAGCTTTGCTGCACGAGCATGGGCAATATCTCAAATGGTGCACTTTGAATGTCATATAGAGAGGCTTCCTTGATAAGGGTTTATTTGCTAGTTTGGGTATGTGTTGCAGTCGTAACTTCAAGTAGTTGCATCTTTTGCGGTTATTGAAAGTTGTATGCATTTCTTGTACATATAAAGGAAATATAACAGAAACCCCTTTATTTAGCTTTGGTTAGGCTTGCAGGTTTGATCCATTGCTTCCGTTGGCAAGGGTTTCCATAACGCCCGTGGTGATGTTAGCTTATATTTTACGTCATTTTGTACTTGGAAAAGTGGGACGTTACAACTTGTATCATCATCACCACCTCCAGAGTCCTAGATTTTGTTGTGTTCACACATGATAGTCCTGTGTGATTTTATTTTTGAAACATTTACATATGTTTTGCTATGTAATCAGACTTGGTATCTTGACAGATAAATCTAATTTTGCTAGATATAAAATGATAAGCCTTCCCTTAAAGCTATTGGTCATTTTATATGATTTGGTGTATGGCTCAAACTCTATTGTCTTGTACAACATTTCTTGCATTTTTCACTATGATTATAGATGTTTGGTTGAATGTTTGTTAAATTTTACTTTTATGTGATAAATGTGTCCATTGGTTTGCATGTGTTGTGTATCTCTTCTCAAATTTGATTCCTTGATGATATTGTTTACGTCATCTTGAGGGGGAGCCTGTGATGCTTGTGAAAGTCTTTCTAAAACCTAACTTCTAATTGTTGCTGCTTATAAGGGGGAGTATTCATTTTTATTTGAAAACCAAATGATACTTTTTAAAGCTTTTATTCTCATTTAAGGGAGTTTTTGAAGCTAACCTTATTTGTAGGCCTTTTCTCAAAAATGGGGATATATATATGTTAAATTGATTTTTGGTATAAAAAGTGGTTTGTCATCATCAAAAAGAGGGAGAATTATATTTTGTTCTTTGTCTTGGTTTTGATGATGAAAAACAAATTGACTATATGTGGCATAAGTTTATATAAGTTTTTGAGAAACTTGTGGTTCCAGCTAAAAACCAATTTGAAGCTCTATAATAATCAAAATAATTTCTCTAAACCATAAACTATCATTTGAATCAATTGAAACTCATTAAAGATTGAAAGATGATGCTTTGTTTTTAAAAGTATTTTCCTAAAAATAAGTTTCAAATATGTTTTTAAGAAGTGGAGAAAATGAAGCATTTAAACCAAAGTTCTTTTGAATACTAAATGTCGGCAGTTCCAAAGAACAGGTTGATCATTTCTATGGTTTGGTCCAAAATGTCAGCGGTTCATCTGATATGTTGACCATTTTGATGGTTTTTGGCACAAACTATCAACATGGTTTTATAAGATGTCAACAAGAAAAATGCTTGCTCTCAGTTTCTAAATGTCGACATCCTTGCTCAACTATCAATAGTTATTTGATGTTTTAAGCTAATCTGTCAACCATTTCTTTGAAACTGTTGACCATTTTTGTTCCAGAATCTCCCAATGTCTAGTTCATCAACTCATTCAAAGTGCTCTTCCCACTACCAATGACAATATTCTTGCAAGATCTGTAACACCCCTTCTCCTAAAACTGCCCGAGAAGAGATGCTACGGGGAAAATAAAATAAACCAATTAACTAATAATCTGAAATCTAATACCATAACTGAACATCTCAATCAACTGAAATAAAAATTTTGAGTCAAAATAACTGAAAATCATAAACTCTGTCTAAGGAAAATCCATCAGCTGAAATATAAAATAATCCTAATCTAACAAGATACTATAAAACTCCTAGACATCTTTGATCTTAAGCGGCTCTACGTACACACACTACTGACCATTGTTGCTAGGCCCTATATCTGGTACTCCCCCACTAGGATCTGGAATGGTGAAGAGTACAAGGTGATCCACAAAGCTCAGCAAATAATAAGCTGGAAAGAATAACTAAAGTTGAATCGAAAAATATCGATACTGATAAAATACTTACTAAACTTGTACTGAGTATAATCATTGTCTGTTTGCATTCACAAAATGTAATACACATAAATTGTAAACTAAATGCAAGTGTGCAACTTTGGCACGTAGGCCCACATAACTATAATACATGCATATCTGATCTGAATCCTATATACATAAAAACTGTAAGCACATACTGTGAGCAATAAGCCCCTAGCCCCCTGGTCGTCACCAAGCGAGCAACTCATAATTGAGCTGAAACTGAAGCTATGGGATCCCCGCAGACTAAGCTGCCTGGTGCACATAATGCAATACAATGCTCACATACATGCTAGCACACGATATGAAGTGCTCCATATAAAGTTATGCTCCATGCTCATACCAAGATGTATGCACATAATCTCATAAAATAATGTTGATCATGTCATAATAAATGTTAAATATATAGTCTGATCTTCAATATATTGTAAGAAAAAGATTCTATGAATTATGTATTATGGTACGGGTATGATTAACTTATTATATTCTGGCATACAAATTCAATATTTGGAATTATTAAATATTTTTATTTGGATAAAAGTTGCATTAAGCTGTACTGGAAGTTCAATTGGATTTCTGGAAAAGCCATTCGGATATTAAAAAGGATATCTAGATATGAGGAAAGACATCTGGATATGAAAAGAGCTCATCCGGATATGATTTAGGTTATCTGAATGTCTCACTGAGGCATTCGAATATGAAATTTCAAAACTTGAGAGGGACATCCGGATATAAAAACAAGGCATCCGGATATACTGGGCCTATCCGGATAGAAGGGAAGGGCATATGGATCTGAGCTATTCGAACGTACGAAGAACTATCCAGATATCACACGCACAAAACTTGGAACTCATTCGAATATGGGAAGACCCATTCAGATATCTACAATTAAATTTAATGAACATGAACACTAACGGAGGCTGAAATCTATAACAAAACTTAATGATTCTACACTATTCTGAATAAAATCTTGGGAAAATGAATCCCACTTGATATGAAACAACTTTAAGGATGATTCAAAGATTATATTTGATTGAATCGCTATAAAGATCATGCATATATGAGAATTTGACTCTAAAAGAAATAAAATAAGGAAGGAACTTGCAACTCAAAAGAAAGAAGAAATAATATGACTTGCACTGTAAATGGGAGAAGGAGTAATAAAACTCATTATCCTACACTATTCTGAATAAAATCTTGGGAAAATGAATCCCAATTGATATGAAACAACTTTAAAGATAATTCAAAGATTATATTTGATTGAATCGCTATAAAGATCATGCATATATGAGAATTTGACTCTAAAAGAAATAAAATAAGGAAGGAACTTGCAACTCAAAAGAAAGAAGAAATAATATGACTTGCACTGTAAATGGGAGAAGGAATAATAGAACTCATTATCCAAAATGGAGAAGGAGTAATAGAACTCACAATCCAAAATGGAGAAGGAGTAATTTAACTTGCTATCTAGAATGGAGAAAGAGTAATAGATCTTGCAATCCAAAATGAAGAAGGAGCAATAGAACTCACAATCCAAAATGGGGAATGAGTAATAGAACTTGCAATTCAAAATAGAGAAGGAGTAATAGAACTCACAGTCCAAAATGGAGAAGGAGTAATAGAACTTGCAATCCAAAATGGGAAAAGAGTAATAGATCTTGCAATCTAAAATGGAGAAGGAGTAATAGATCTTGCAATCCAAAATGGAGAAGGAGTAATAGAACTCACAATCCAAAATGGATAAGAAGTAATAAAACTTGCAATCCAAATTGGAGAAAGAATAATAGATCTTGCAATCCAAAATGGAGAAGGAGTAATAAAACTCACAATCCAAAATGGAGAAGGAGTAATGGAACTTGCTCATAACTTCACTGCTATACACACACACACACACACACACATATATATATATATATACGTCCTGCTTACTGATGTAAATCTAAAAACTACAATGAAGAACTGGAATAATCTGAAAAAGAAACTAGTATGAACCTGTAATGGAAGGGATTACAGGGAAGATACTTGCCTCGATAAATCTTGATCGACTCACACTATCTCAACCAGAAATCTCCTATGCAAAGCAACTTCTGCAACTTATAAACTTCTTGGCTCTCTGCTCCTCACGAGGTGTGAAGAAAACTATAGCTTATGTGCCTTTATATAAAGAAAGAAATAGCCTTAGAAGCCTATCTCCTTCTTCTTTTATAATTTGGAGTCCTTATTCTTAATTAATTTGGAGACTTCAAACCTAAACCTTCTCACTCATAGATTCTCCCAATTACATAATATCTCTAATTAAATAATTCTTAATAATAGGAAATTATTATTTAAAACTCTATAATTACCTCCATGCCCTTACATTTAATTTTCACATAATTTAAATGCCTTTAAATGCTATTCCTCTCATTTAAAAAATTTCAAATTGCCACATTTAATAATTAATTGGAAAATTCTCTTAGTCAATAATTAAATAATTCTTAAATAACTTCTAGGCCCTCTAAGGGGTCATTACAAGATCTCATCAAGAACTATAAATTGAGGGCAGATGGATGATTCAATATAACTAAGTGAAGATATTACAAGCTCTCAAGTGCTCATTCATTTTGTGATTCACTATTGTATTCATTTTTCTTTTCAAGACTTTGTATTCACTTTGTAAAATTTATTTTCAAGCCTTGCATTTACTTTTGAGAGAATTTATAACTGAGAGTTTTGTCTCTCAGATCCTCTCTTTTTTGTACCATTCTCAAATTACCTAGCTGGTATACTTAGAGAGCCTAGATTGATTGTAGAAGGTTGTATTGCATAGCTAGTTTGCTAGAGGGCCTACATTACTTGTAAGAGGATTGTGATTCCTAGCTTGTTGCTAGAGGGCTTACTTGTTTAAGCAAGAGGTTGTACATTCCTACCTTGTTACTAGAGGGCGTATTCAAAGTGATAAGAGGATTTTTAGTGAATTAATTGAAAAATCCTTAGTAAGGAGTTAAGGGAGTGGATTAGGTTTGGTTTAAGCCAAACCACTATAAATCGATTGTGTCTCTCTTTTGATTTTGTTCTTGTGCCAAGCAATTCCATCACTTGCATTAAAATCTTATTTTCCATCAAAAAGATTCTCAAAGTTCAATCATTCTTTTTTAAATAACCCAATTCACCCCCCCTCTTGGGTATTGGTGCCATTGTTATTCAATTCTAATAAAAAGATGAGAACTTTTAATGATAGGCTTTTAGAAACCAATTGCTTCTTTGAATTCTTCTTTTAGTGCGATGAGCTGTCACCCACTAAAGAATCTTACTAGTTGCTGGAGGAATGTTTATGGGCTTTAGGCCAGTCTTACTTGGGTTGGGGAAATCAGCGGACCCATTCTTGATTAGGACCAAATTTGGGCGAACTGATTTAGAGATGACCCAAGTTATTGGGTCTTGATATGTATTACTTTTTCTTTGGGAGTGAAGACAATGGATTCTTCATTTTCCCGGACCTTCATCATTGAGTTAACTTGGTAGGCTTGTCTAGTATATAGGCCTTTCGGGAAGAGGATGTGCCTTTTAGCCAAGGTTTCTCCTCCTAGGATGACATGAATGACCTGGTGTATGGGCTCATTATCTGGGAGAGAAATTCTTCTTTCTTCTCTCCTCCTATCATACTAATGTCGATTTGGCCAATCTTACCCCTCAAGTCTCTCATCTCTTCTTTGGTTATTTTTTCCTCCCTTTCCTCAGTGCGCACATATCTCCTAAGATGTCCTTCCTTGATTAAGGATTCTATTTAGTCTTTTAGCTCACGACAATCATCGATTAAGTGCTCATGGGTCCCGTGAAACCTATAAAAAATGTCCTTATTTTTCCCTAACTACCAATTCATTTTTCTTAGGAATCAAAAAAGTCTAGCTCCTTCAATAGCTGCTAGGATAGCTAATCAGGGTTCATGAGCTAAGTATAATTCTTGAATTGGAGCTTAGAGAGGCCATCCAATCTTTTGGGCCTTCTGTTTCCCCTACTAGGTCCTTCATCTTATTCCTTTTCTTTTCTCTTCTCCATTCTCTCCTCATTTCCTCCAAGCATTTTCATTACTTTTCCCTGAAAGATGTACTTGCTTACTCGAACAAATAGATCCACTAGGGTTGTTGGTTGATCCAAGGCCAGAGACTCATGTGGAGGGGTAGACCTGGTTCCTTAAAGCATTGTAGCACCACTACCCCCACCTATAGATCTTGTATTTCCAACGTTGCATTCTTGAATCGGTCGGCGTACTTTCAGAGAGTTTCTTTGTTGCTTTTTTAGATGCTAAGGAGATAGGTAGTGTCCTTCTTCCTTTGACTATTAATGATAAAGGCCTTGATGAACTCTTCCCTTAGTTGATCGAAAAGAAAGAATCAACCCTCTATTAGGCCATTAAACTAAGAACGCACATGGTCAGTCAAAGTTAAGAGGAAGGCTTGGCACTAGGGATGACAATTGCAATCGAAATCATGGGGAACCGAACTGAAACTGAACTGGTCAATGTGATTAAAAACCGTTTAACTAGGTAATGGTTTGGTTTGGGAAAAAATCGAACACCATTTCAATGGGTATGGTTTGGTTATGGTTTTCACTAAATCCAAATCAAAACTCGAACCAAAACTGAACCGAATGTGTGGGTAACTGAATCAAACCGAACTAAACCGAACCGAATATACATATATATAACATATATTTATTTATTTAAAACCGAATGTGTAGATTTGGAGATGTGATTTTCTATCCAAGAAATTTGAAGTTAATTTGTAACTTTATGCAAGAAGAAGGTAAGTATTTGTTTGTTGGGGAGTTATCAATTTTTTTATGAATGCTATTTGCAAGAGTTTGTCTTTGTTTGTTGGTATGGATCAAACTAAAAAAAATCATGTTTAAAATAGAAATCGAACCGAAACTGAATGGTTTGGTTATGGTTTTTAATTTTTAAAACCAATGGGTAATGGTTTGGTTTTGGTTTTAGTAGTTTAAATTTAGTTTGGTTATGGTTTTGACAAAAACCGAAACCAAACCAAACCATTGTCAACTCTACTTGGCACATGATGGCATCTTCCTAGACATGAAGGAGCATGAGGGACTCATAAATCTATATATGATCATGGGGATCCTTTTTTCCTAAAGAAGTGGCCAAGTGGGGCATCTTAAATTTAGTCGGGAGAGATTTCTCCAGACTTTCTAAGGTAAAATGGATTTTCCTCTTTCGTTTGTAATGACCCAAATTTTTCAGTACAAAGAGCAAGGTGGCTCGTGCAGTAATCGGTGTTCTTAGGGGAAATAGAAGATCTATGTGGGGCTTGAAGGAATTTCATGTGGATGGCTAGTGTAAGGGATGATAACTTAGTAGGATATCAGATAGTTGGATACGGGTTGAATTGAATAAAGCATATTCGGATGTGGATAAGGAAGTATCCGAATACAAGGCATGAGATTTGAATATAAGAAGCGCGCATAAGCAAGCATTCGGATATGCAAGGGGGTATTCAGATAGCATGGAGTTGTATTCGTATACCAAAAATTATCCTGGCAAGCGTTTCGAGGTCAAGGCATGCATATCGAGAATGCTTTAAAAGCTAAGTCAAGGTGAGCGGTATACCCTAATTTAGTATGACTTTATGTGAGGGTTATTTTCCAAAATAATACGCAAATGTTTTGTTTGACATATTGTCATGTGATATGATGCCTTATACATATAGAAATGCATTCATATGATGTATTGTGATGCATATGTACATTCTCAATATTTCTTGGCATATATCGCACGTTGAATGATGATACCATTAATCTATCACAGATGTTTGAAGCACATCCCGCCCTTTGAAGTAGGGTTGCATAAATGATAATTAACATGAATGGAAAGATGATGCATTTTGCACTTGGCATGTCATACATAAGATTTTATTAAATAAAACCTCACTTAGATGATTCAACATCTAACTTGCAACAAAGGCAAGGAAGTGGTTGAGATGTAACGACACGAGATGTCGTGTCCGATGGTTTTGGCAAGGTGTCCCTGTATTTTTCTTCTTCACAAAGATTCGGTTATGTTTTAGTTATGCTGAGAAACTTATGTTCCATTAATGAGCAGTCTTGTAAAATAAAAGAATGTTATTTACTACAAATTATGTTTGAGGAACAATCATGTAATACTGTTATGGTTCAATGTTATTTTTGAGGTTCGATTCTTAGCTTTCGTATTTGATGTTTATGATGATTTTCATTCGAAATAGATGAATGAAAATTTTGGGAGGGATATGAGGAATGATATGCATTAGCATTAGTTTTGAAAAGGAAAAATTTACTATCCCAGAATTTCCTAAGTTATAACACACTTGAAAAAGCGGGATGTTACATCATGAGGGGCATCTAGATATACGTACCAAGATAGGTATTCGGATATGTGAGGGATAGGAGGTGGAGTCGTATCCAGATGTGTAAGGGCATATTCGAATATGCTGAAAAAGAAAAGAAGGGTATCCGAATAGCAAAAAGCCTCATCTGGATATGTGAAGTATATATTAGGATATTGGAAGTCCTATTCGGATATGTGAGATAAAGAGGAAGAGCCCTATCCGGAGATGAGGAGTTACATCTGGATATGGGCCACGCGTCTAGTCTTCTCGCGTTTCTTTAACTTTAATTTTTCCTTGATGACCAAGTAAATCGATAATGGAATGGCATGGGATAGTTAGAGAGTTAGTAAATCTAAAGATAAAGGGAAATTAATTGGAGGAATGGGAGATGGTAAGGACGCGGCCTGGCGATTATAAATGAGAGAGATGAGGCTCAGCCAGGCAAAGAAGATTGGAGAAGAAGCCTCTGTGGTGGCTGGGAGCTTGAGGGATTTCATAGAAATCCAAGGAAGAAGAAATCCAGCCAATAGTAGAAGTAGGGAGAGGAAAGGGAAGGAAAACTTCTCTTAAGGCAAGCTTCTAACCTTGCTCTATTTTATTCACTCTTTTGACTTCACGTATGTTTCCGTTGCGAGTCTTTTTTGTATTATCCTTGTCAGTTTGAATGGTCTTGATTGGCTATTTATTTGGCCTCTGATGTAAAATCTGGTTGAGTCGTGTCCGTACTCTAAATGAGGGTTTTGAATCGCCCTCAAATTCTTAAGAAATGATGCATTGTTCTTAGGTTCAGATTACATGAGGAATCAAGTCTCCTTGCAAAAGGGATGGTATGTTAAGAGCTTTAATGGGAAATGTGCATGAAGAATCGTGAGAAAGCTTATGAAATACGAAGTCTAAAGAATATAAATTAACGTTATCTATGGATGTTTAAGGGTGTGGGGTACAAAGCTACTGACTATTGACCATGGATCGTAGTAGTTGATGGCTGGATGTATGGGTGTCAATTATCAACTGTTACGATAAGCTATAGACGGGTCAAGCGAGCTGGTACTGCCAATCACCTACCTTGATTTGTGCATATCATGATGTTGTGTGTTACATGGGGTTGGGTTGCATATATTAGGGAACATGCTTTGTATGTGTGGAGATGTATGAGCATTGTCATGACCCGGTTGACCTAAGTGTTGACTTGAGTACCCTAGGTGAGCATATGCATTTAAATCATTTTTCATGCGTGTATTCCTGTGTGGGCATAGCATGGCCTAATGTTTGGTTTATGGGGGCCTTGTCATCACGTTTATGCTGCACAAGCCATTGCATTTCTTATGTGTTGCATTACATGGTGAGGAAGAGCGGCTATGAGAGGTGGGCGAGGCCCACAGCTATGCATAAGACCGTGGGGATGAGACCCACAGCAACTATATGTTATAATGGTGGTAGGAAAAGTTTAATGATAAGATAAAGATCATGTTAAGGGAAAATGATTTGGCAGCTTATGATGGGGCTACTACCAGGTTTGTATGTGGGACTTGGGTGCCAAAGTGTGCATATTATGTGGGCCCCAATAACCCTCTATGTGCAGGTTACTTTATGTTTATGTATTTAATGCTAATGTGTGTATTGTTCATGGCATGATATGTTAATACATTGGTATGAAATACATGTGGTATAGGAAAAGCTCTATGGTAAATCTGTCGCCTTTATTCCTTTATGTTTGCTGAGTCTTGCAACTCATGTTTGTTCACATTATTTTAGGTAAGTGCAAGGACCGAGAGACGGTGAGCTAAGTGGTGCTTGAGGCGGGGTTTTAGACATATACAGAGCAGTCCCAATCATAAGGTCCTGGTGTTGTCATCTTGCTACAGATATTGTAATAGAGTATCATGTTAGCTATAGTGTTGCTTAATGTAATTTACCTTGATGTATGCTAAGGATGTGCTAAGTGATTTGTGAGGCAATAGCAAAGTTTTTGTTGTAAAAAATGAGTATGTTAGTTGTGCTATTGACGTTAAGACTCTGGCAGGTGCCGATCATTCTGACACTTTCCCTTGAATTCCTCGGTCGGGGTTTCCAAGGAAGAAGTTGCCATGAGTTTTTGGTCATCGCACTAGTGTTGGGTCTTTGAAGATAAAAAGGAATTAGTAATTAAATTGGGGACCCAACATTGTTGGTTTTCTTGAGCTAGTACTAGCCACTTTTGTTATAGAATTTCCTCAATCATCTTTCTCATGTTTGCTTTTTCTCAGGCACTAAATTCGAAGGGTTATCAACTTCCTATGCTTTTCTTGGCTAATCTCTAGAAGGAGCCTAACCTTTTTCAATGATTGTACTCTCCACCATTTTTGTGCATTTCTCCTTTTGGGGTGGCTCCTTCTTAGGATAAGTCTTTTGGACAGCTTGATTGGTCTTTCAAGGTAGAGAAGGCTTTGGGATTCTCCTAGTATGTGTCGACTCTAAGACATTCTAAGAGAGAATGACCTTCTTGTATCCCCAAGAGAGTCATAGGGGGTAATAGATCTTGCCCTCTAGTCATGAAGTTTTGTAATCTCGGTGATAGTAAAGCATGAGACATGATACTCTATAATAATCCCACTATTTCTTGGAGAGCCAATACATTTTCCTCGTGCTAATTATAAAGTACTTTACAATTTGTGAGTAGGACAATGGAAAAAGCTAAACTAAAGGTCTCCAAGGCACTAGGAAGAGTCTCTCGAAGTCTTTGAGCATTTTCAGGATATTAGACCTTAGGTCTTTCTTGACTTTGTCGATTTGTTACAGCAATTGATCTCGTATGAGCCATCATTGTTTTGCTTTGCCTTTTTGATCGAATTCCCACATATGGCATCAATTGTTGTTACAAAAATACAATAATAAATTTGTAGTTGGAAATCACTTTCAGGTCTTTGAGAGTCTGCAAGACAGAAGATAGTCAAAAGGTACGAGATATCTCTCACGTGATGTAACACCCCACTTTCTTGAGCGTATTATAACTTGGGATAATTTTGGGATAATAAATTTTTTTTCTTTGAAAACTAATGCTAAACCATATCATTCCTCGTAACTATCCCAAAATTTCCATACATCTATATCAAAAAAGTATCATCATATACATCAAATGCAGAAGTTAGAATCGAACCTTAATTTTAACAATAACCATAAATAAGATTATACATCATCATTCCTCAAAACGTTCAAAATTCAAAGTAGCAAAACTTAAATACATGGGCTACATAACATACATTCAATTCATCATGCACTTTGCTAAGTGTCATTTCATGCCTCATTCATCTTCGTTTCTGCTACAATCTCCATCTGGAACGTTTGAATATTCTAGGGGCAAAGCCTAGGTTAGATGATGAATCATCTAAGTAAGAGAACAAAAAACATATTTCGTGCATTGATACAAAATATTCTTTTCCATTTCCTTTCGGTTTGAGCCGATCGTACCTTAATGTTACTCCCCATTTTTACAGTTTCTTTTCCAGGCTGAGGTGTATGGGTGTACCCTTGGAAGAGCAGTGGTCCCGGCCCGTATTCTCAAACCCTTATGCGAATGCATGATCAATAATATCATCGTGTACATATGCACATTTCATCATCAATACATGTAAATACAATCTACGTGACATATTCACATCATTACATGACAACATGATAAAACCATTTACATAAAATCGGATTTTAGGTAGAACCACTTATAAGCCCTCTTCATAAACTAAATATAGTTGAGTAGTACCACTTACCTTCTCAAGCTTATCGGGCTACCTCGACATTTATGCCTTGCCTCGAAATACGTGCATTATCTCAATTTGTGTGCCAACCTCAAAATTCGTACAAGTCACTTCAACTTAAGCCTCAAAGCACCCTAATCATTATATTTGTTTAAATAAGCGTTAAAACCTATTTTTTCTTAATTTCTTGCATTTTCTTTATTTTTTTCTCTATTTCTTCCTATTTTTCCTCGATAAATCCAAATAAATACCTTCTTAACTATTTTCTCCAATCTTTTTCCACAACAATTCATTATATTTTAAGAACTTCAAAGGAAAATTCAAAAACTTACCTCTAAACTTCATTTGAACACAAAATGAGACTAGTTGTTGCAAAAACCGAGAAATCATGAAGGCAAACATCAAAACTTTTTGCATAACCCTCGAGAGCATATTTTTCTAGGATTTTGGACATTTTTTGCACACTTTTCTAGGCCCTCACGCGCCTCAAGAAAAAGCCCCACGCGCTTGCGCATAAATAGCCGTGAGTGAGCCCATGCTCCGGCCTTCTTCCTTGGTTCCGGCACACCAGAGATGCTGGGTTTCTCTATCAACTTTCTCTCCTTGCTAAGTCAATCCAGATGGCACAAGTCTCGGCCTGAAAGGAACATCGGAAGGCCTCCGATTTGTCAGCCAAAGACTCGGCCTTACCATCCGCCTACTTACTCCGGCAAGCTTCAAAACCCTCTCAAACCATCACGAAAATGCTTCAAATTCTCCAGATTTGATCCTCATCTCATGGGCAACAAAAGCCCCTTAATTTGGTGCCTCAATTCGTTAAAAAATGGGACTGATTTGAAGCTCTAACTTCTTCAAAACCTTCAGCCAAGCGTCCCCTATTTATAGCTAAAATCGACCCACAAAACGACCAATCTCGAGCAACCTAAGGCCACTAATGCTTTCACGTACCTTAGATCCGTCCAAACCCACCGAAAGCAACCTAAAAACTCGATTTAAACGGCCAACTGGTCGGCTACTTTCTGCTAAAAAATTTGGTCATTTTCGACCATGCCAAAGCCGATTGTCGGCCAAGATCGACCCTAGGGCCTTGCCCTGAGGTACCTTACCACTTTCTTGGACCTCCCATGGCCGAATTCGGTGATGGAATGGAGCTTGGTCGGCCATGGCTTCAAGCTCTTTTGAAAATTACACTTTGGTTCTTCTCACAAAGCCCCTGAGCTTTCCATCTTTTCCAATGAGACCCCCAAGTTCTAGGATCATCATTCACACCCCGAAGATTCGAAAATAACGATATTTTGACCTCTCTCGATCAATTTCAAGAAATTGCGCTTAGGCTCGACCGACTTATTTTATTGAAAACCTTCTCAATTCCACCCAAAAACATTGAATGGTTGTTCCATATGTAGTATTTGACTTTTGCGAAGGTTCTGTTGTCTTTTTAGAAGACTCTTACGACAATTCGATTTTTAGGCATGAATTGAAACTGTATTTTAGTTGTACCGAAAATCGTCTAAATTCTAATTTCTTTTAATACTATAAATTCTATTTCGGAACGCTCATCGAGACCATATCATTTTCCTTAGACATTTATACTCCAGGACATTCCATGCATATGATTCGGTACTTATAACTGTAAGAAATTATACCTTAAACTCCTAATCTTTTGATAACTTCATCTATGGCCCAAGTTAAAATTATTTTTGAACTCTTTAAAAAATTTAGAATATTACACGTGAGCCTTCCGATGATTAAGTTAGTTCAATAAAAAACTAGCTAATGAGTTTATGTAGAATTTTTGACATACTTAAATATGAGAAGTCACCTCGTACTTATAAAAGTGGTGGGAGCAAGCGAAGTAATATCCATCCGTCCTAGGATTAATTGTTCCGATTTTAATAGAAAAAATTGCAAAAATAACAATTTATGCGTTTACCTTGGGAATACCTTGCAGGAAAGTCCTATGAGAGGGCGAATTTTCAAGTTCAAAAAGGTCTCCCAAAGACTTTTATGATCTCTTGAGAAAGCCTCTTATCCTATGAGTTGCTGAGTTGCCGTCGTCGAGAGGGTCTCCCAAGCTCCTTTGTATTCTTTATTTTTTTCGTTGTCTTTGAGCGTCTGTTTTTAAAATGGGCCTTGATTTAATCATGGCCAGGACCCATTACACATCAAGCATTAATACAAAAAAGAAAGGGGTCATGATGGCAATTATGTAAAATTAAGTAGATTAACATCAATTTTATTATGAAACAAATAATTAGGACTAAAATGGAAAAAAGAAAAAAATACAGAAACCAACATGTAAAGCATTTTTCATCGGCAGTTTAAATTAATCCACTTTCAGTCTCATCGACGAGCTACTGAAAGAAAACAAAAACAAAAAAGGGATGGACTTTTATCCGACACCACCGCTGCAGATCCCGGTAAGCGACACCGGGAATCTACAGAGAGTCCCTGAGGCCGTAGACGGCGGCGTCTCCTCAACTTGTGGTGGCGGCAAGACCCTCCCGTCGGCGAACAACAGCCGCCCATTCCGCGGCTGATCTACTACTCCTTGAAGCTCCGCAGTCGCACCGAAAAAAGCTGCGTCGCCGAACCTCCGCTCGACCTCGAGGAACTCGGCCAGCGACGACCGCCTCGATTGGTCATCCCTGCAGAGCCTCCACCACCTCCGCCTCCGGCGCTCAGCCACAGCCACCAGCGCCGGCCTTCGCCTTCCGCCGCCGCCGGAGGCAGGGGGGGCTTCACCGCCGGCGGAGGAGGCAGCATTGCCTTCTTCCCGGCGCTGAGAGACTACTGGCCTGAAAGCAATTGCAGGGAAGGTCACCCCCATGAGAGTCCCAAGCGTGGTGCTCCGATCATGGAAAAACGAGCCCGTCGACTGTAATTGATGTACCACAAGAACAAATATAAATCCAGATTCACATATTATTATTATTGTTGTTGTTGTTGTTGTTACGCATTAAATATAAGAAGAATTGAAACAATTAAGATAAAGATTTATAGGCATAGATCAGAAACTACCTCAGTGTCCAGATCTGACGAAGAAAGTGAGGAGATTGTTGGAGAAGAGGGTTGCGGGAGCAAGTCATTTGCTGGATCTAGCATCACTACCTCTCTCTCTCTCTCTCTCTCTCTCTCTCTCTAAATCTATGCCTCTCTTTTCTTTATCTCTAAATTACGTATATAATAAGGATACAATAAATCTGCTCGATTTGCGTCGACGAGATCTGAGAACTTCGGTTCGCCGATTGCGTGGTTCTCCGCAGCTGTAATTCTAAAATCATAGATCGTAGCTTGATTCGATGCTGGCTTAGCACAAGACAGAAGGAACTCCACCTGAATTAAATAGACCCTTTTATACCTGTTTTTTGCTTAAATTAAATTAAACAATTTTTTAAAACAAAATAAGAAAATAAGGACAATGCATCACGCTTTCTCATGCCGTCCGTGTAAATAAACTGCCCATATAGAGAACATCCAGAAAACCCAACTTAGCCACATCCAAGACAATGTCATTTGTTTCATTATTTTTTTTATGTGCGCGAAGCCCTTAGGCCCATTGACAGCCCAAAGGGTTGACCCACCAAGCCCAAAGGCAAAGGAGACTACTCACTCTCCAAGACTTTCTCAAAAAGCTCTAGCAAGAGAGAGGTAAGACACCTCCACAATGGAGATCTAAGCTCTCCGAGAGAGTTCTTATGGTCTTCGACAATGTACTTTTTATGGAAGAAACCTACAAATGTACCTCCATGATTTTCTCAATTGATCATGTAACCAAATGTTTCTAGTGAGATTAGTGTCAATTCCATGAAATCAACAACTATCGTAACTGATACATCAACTCAACTATAAATAGTCGAGCACTCATCTCTCAAGGTAAAATGCTTCAACCTTGCTAAGAGCTTTGCAACCTTGTCTAGGAAATCGACTTTGATATCGAAGTGTTTATACAAAAAATGCCTTGTGCCCACTAATCGTTTCTTTTTTGCAAAGTCCTTAGAGCATGGAGACAACTTTCCCCAATAATAAATATATTGTTGTGTGCAAACGACAATAATTAACGATGTCTATGGAAAATTAATCGAAACACAAAATACATCAAACCTTCAGAATGGTTCAAACAAGATCACAAGCAGTTGGAAAAAGGCAAAGCAAAGAAATATACTACTCAAGAATTCCTTGAATCTGCTAGGACACCGAGAGACTCTCTTAGTGGGGGTTCACAGGGCTTCCAAGATTGCTTTGCAGACTATCCACTTGAGCTAGTTTAAAGCCCTCTAAAAGCAGCATGAGAAGAATGCTAGGGCTCTCTAGGAGATGGCGATTATTTATAAATATAGGAGTGTGCAACAAAGAGTGAGGTGAATTTGGTGTTTCAAAATTTTCTCAATTTGATAAAGATCTTATACAAAAACTATTTTGAGTCTTTTTATAGGTTTGAAATCAATGCTGTAAATATGGATTTAAAGTGATTGAAATATGAAAATCGAAAGTAAGAGAAATAAAATGGACAAACACAAAAGATTTAGAGTGGTTCAGTTCAATGTGACCTACTTCAGTACCTTGGTTGCTCACCAAGGATTTTTGAGAATTCACTACTTAGTAACTATTTATAGAGACAGACACTATCTTGTATTACAGTAGTTTTGTAAGGCTCAATTATATCTTTTTCCAAACCTTTTACAGGGATGAGGTGCTAACCCTTACAACAATTTGATATAGAAAAATATATAGCAGAAGATCACAGAATGAACAACTTTCAAAATAATGTGGAACAAAAGCTCACAAAGCAAATAACCCTTAAAAGAATATGAAAGAAAGATCAATAGGGATTTTAAGAATACATACAAAGAGAATGAATGATAGATAATGAAAACTCTCTACTCTCTGTAAGTATGAAAGAATTTAAAAATGGATGAACATAAGGATTAAGGCTTTCAGCCCAACTTTTTATTTTTCTTTCTTATTTTTTTTTCCTCACTAATTATCCTCAAGAGAATTTTTCTATCAGATAAGCTGTCTAAGTGTTATCTTGATACACTTGTTATTTATAGCTTTTCCTTCTTTAAAACTTTTGACAATTTGTCTAGTGGATAAAGTTATTAACTTGAAATCTAGAATAAACATTTATTTCTTGTCCATGCCAACAGTTTATTAAATTTGTGTATATAATGGCACCACACACCCAAGAGAGGGGTGAATTGGGTGATTTTAAAATTTTGACTGAGCTTAAGGAATTTTAAATAATTGAGAGGTTTTAGTGTAAAAACGTTAGTGATTGAGAATGATGCATAAGAATATCAATGAAGTGAAAGATAAATACAAAAAGTCAAACAACCGGTTTATAGTGGATTAGCCCAAACGGCCTAATGTACTACCTTAACTCCTCACTAAGAATTTTAAAACATCCATTAAAACCTTCTACTTGATCCCAAGTAGGCCCTCTAGTGTCACAACTAGGAATACAACCTCCTACTTATCAAAATATGCCCTCTAGCAACCTTGTTATATGCAATATAAAATGATTTTTACAATGTGAGATGATTTGACAAATAAATCCCTTAGTTATAATTGTCTCTGAAAAATTAAACATAAAGGCTTGAGCAATTGATACAAAATGATTTACAAAGCCTTTTGAGAAAAAAATTAAAATCATAAGAGTGCTTGAACTAGATTGCAAAACTTGAACCTTGTAATAGTTTCTCTAACCCTCCAAATGCACCATCATGCATGAATTTATAGGTTTCACCTATCCTTTGAATTTAATAATCGTTAATAGTCATTGGTCATCGTAAATGATCTACAAAATTAGTCATTAAAGACATCTACAACAAAAATTGAGACGACCCCACTCTCGGAGATCCCACTACTAGGGATATCAGAGAAGAGGTCACCAAAAGTATTGGCACATATATAAACTCAATTAAAAAAATTCACATCCTTCTCATTCAATAGCAAAAGCAAAAAGAATTACTTGTAACATCATTAATTTGACAAACTCTTTACGGCTTAACCACCCATACATCTCAAAAAGGGCAACTAAAATTTGAATACAAAATTAAACTATTAATTTATTTCTGCCCTCAAAACCCCTATGGACCTTTTGGTTAGGATTGCTCTGTACACATCACTACCCACAAGGCTCAAGCTTCACTGAGCTCACCCCTTTCCTTGGCTTTCTCCTTACCTAAAATGGCGCAAATGCAAGTATGAGCCACAAGGCTCAGCAAGTATAATTTAAAATAAACGTGAAGCATTAGGAACTACAAGCATGAAACAATAGGAATCAAGTAAAATGGAATCATTTGATACTTTACATGTATCCATACTATGCTTCACCACATCATATAAAACTATATACATGCACATTTGTCCACCTACGACCTTAGGCCCACATAAGTACTTGTAATCTCAATTATTAATTTGTGGACCGAAGTCCTTCTATGCACTAGTTTTCACCAGGTGAGCAACATGAGCCAAAGCTCCCTTGCGTCAGGCAAGTGCATACCGAGCTTATGGGTATACCCTGCTAGTATAGGATATCCGAAAGGAGATCCATCACAAAGATAATACAGAACAATATAATTCAACATCAAATTTCTATCCTTAGATATTATCAGCGGAAGCCAAAATAAAAGTTTACATCATCTTGGCACCATGGCTTATACAAAATGTATACAAAGGCACTATTGTAATTAACAAAATAAAATCTCTTCACACCATGCCCTCATCAAAACTACTAATAGGACCTTCCAGTTTGGGATGTCTCTATACACCTCTAGATCTAGGCTTTAGCCCCACTAGACTCGCTTACCTTAAATAACATAAGAGTAAACAAAATGAGCCATGAGACTCAGTAAGTATATATATATATATATATATGAAGCATGGAGAGATAGGATCAAGGGCATGGATAACCAAGATAGAGTAAATAATGACTCTCTGAAAATATATAAGTAGGACAGGACACAACTCATAAGTTTCCGTTCACAACCATTTCCATGCCATGATCATCGTGCATGCCATGCATTCATTTCCATCCTCATGCACATGCATTAATAGTACTGAATTCCACATGCTCCATATGGCTCCCAAGGCCACCACATCCATGCATGTATACATGCATCATGAAAATAAATCAATAAGGAACTATAATTTTTACCTCGCCTACCGAGCTTATGGCCATCTCAACCTGCGTCAGCCGCTTATAGGATATCCTTTTTCTAACCCACAGACATATTGTCACCCAAAATAATAAGTGCTCAAAGATAATAATCATATTATGCATCATACATGAAATCTCATGATCATGCCAACCATTTACGTATCATGACAATTTTCCAACATAATTACCATGCATACTTACTTGACTCAAGTGCATACTATCTCATGAATTCTATATTTAAGCAAGGTTTACCAAGCTGTTACGAGTTCAAAATGTAACCAATTAATTCCAAGAATATGCCAAGACAAAGCTAATAAGGTCTAGATTATGACACAAAAAGAGGATCTCAATTTGGATAACACCACGAGAAGTTATGTTCCAAAACTTAGAGCATTGTTGGATTGAAACAAAAATCTTAGATTTCAAATGGGTATTTCATAGGGCATTTACAAGCTTAATATTTTCCCAAATAATCCAATTTATATACCAAAACGAATCTTATCGAGTTTAGTTTACAACACAAAAAGTAGATCTCGAATTGGATATAACCAAAGAAAGTTATACCCCAAAAAGTACAACATGTGCAGTCTGAAACATAAAGTCGACTTTTTGAAATTAGAAAGTTGACTTTTGGAATTGGAAAGTCGACTTTTGGAATGAAAATTCGACTTCTACATCAACTTAGTCAACCCAGCCAAGAGCTTAACATACAGAGTAGACTCTCACTCATAAAAGTCGACTCTTGAGATCTAGAAACAAAAATAGACGAAAGAATGCAATGCAAATCAACAATATTTGCATCTAACCAATAAGATTCCTTTTCTTGAAAGATTTTTGGAGTTAATCAAGCCTAATTGAACACCTCAACAAGACCCATTAATATTCAAGAAATTTTTACAAAATGTTTGCAACTAATAAGGAAGACCCATTTTATAAAAAGAAATGATATTATAGCAATAGAGGAGAGCAAAGTATGCTCAAAATGAAGAGAAATAATCAAGAAGAACTTGCACATAAATGGAGAAAGAAAAGAACTTGCATAATAAAAGGAATAATGAACGCCCGTGCCATACTCCTTACATTCCTACTCCCTAGCATCGAGCATTATAGCCTAGGCAAAATAATAACCCTATTTTCACCCGACATGCCCGTTCAAGGCCCAAGAATTAGTTAAGAAGAAGCCATGGGGTTTACCTAAAAAAGTTGTAGGTTTTTTCGAAGAAAAAAGTCTTTAGGATAAAAGTCTTCCAAAGACTCAGAATCTTCGAAGGAGTAGAAAGTCTTTGGACAGGTTGGAAGACTCTTCAGGTGCTCAGAATGACTCAAAGTCTTTGGGAAGAAATAAAGTAGAAGGCATGGCCTGCATGGGACCACCACTTATTTATAGTCGAGCCTTCGAAAGTCGAACCGTCACCAAGCCATCCGAAGACTTTTCCTTCAATGACTCAAAGTACCTCTGTCTCAATTTAAGTCTACCTACATCCAAGTCTTTAAGGCATCAAGCACTCGGAGACATTATACTCATCCCTTTTCCTTGCATCCAAAGGCAAGAATCGAGAGCCATTGTTGTGGGGTGCCCTAGAAAATCAAAGTCAAAAATCCCAAAAGCACCCAATTTAAGAAGGTTGAAGACCTAGACGATCCTGAAAAGTCTTCCATGTAAGAGTCTTCTAAAGACTCCAAAGAGTCTCCAAGCCAACTAAGTCCTTAAACTAATCCAAGCCTAAGACTCGTCTGAAAAGTCTCCCAGACCTAAACCACCCAATGACTCCGAAGAGTCTCTAGGAAAACCCATCAAAAGGATACTCTTTGGGGCATTCCATCCCCGAAGGCACCTTCAGGCCCACCAACCTCATCCGTAACTTCATCTCTATAGTGTCGTCTGGGCCACATCATCATGCCATGTGTCATGTGGCCCCCACCATCAGTTCCTACAACTACCCTCGGGTTCGCGCCACTTAAGGAAAAAGGACCCAAATCTAGAACCCGAAGAATTAGAACCAAGTCTAACTTCGAACCCATCAGGAGACTACCCATTGAAAGACTCCCATCCAAAGACTCACCCAAAGCCTCACACAACATACATACATGCATACATACATGCATACATACATACATACTTCATTATATACCATAGCATCACCTAACTTATGCATCAAAGGGCCCACGTGGAGGAGCTCCTCGCGTTTCTTCTTACTATGTCCATGTGTTGTAGGCCCATCCATCTAGAGACTCCTTTCACAACCACTGAAGACTTGCCAATCGAAGACCTTAGTCATCGAGGAGCAAGGGTCCTGAAGATGACCCCAATCCATCTAAAGATTCAAGGCATCCTCTTTGCTCTCCCGAATAACAAATCAATCCTCGCCTTAAGGATCCTGCTCTCTTGGATAGTGAATCGAGCCATGTTCTAGTCAAGCATCTGTTAAGCCCTCTTACATTCATGAACCTTATTCCTCGTCGGGGCTCTACCAAGATGTTTCCTATGACATATAAATTTAATTGTTGTATCCCAACAACAACAATTTAGTGTCGTCTATGGAAAACGAGAAAAAAGTCAAATTCCATGGTGAGGAGGATAAAACCCTCTCAAGCAAAGGTGTCCCAGTTCGAGGACATATATGCTAGTCTTCCCAGATAACTGGAGGCTACCACTGGGAAGCATCAATCAATTGTCTCCCTGAATTGAAGGCTTTTCCCCTACTATTATGCTACTTCCCTCAAAGGCCTTCGTAACCAAGTAAGGCCTTCGTAACGAAGTGAGAACCAATCAAATCATCAAATAATAAAATATCTAAATCTTTAGCCTCTTGAATGGCTGTCACTTTAAGATCTCATTCCTTGGGTAGACTCCTAAGATTTTTTGTAAGTTTTTCCTAGAGCCTCTAAACTTCTGACAATATCATTAAATCTAGTAAACATATCCTTAATAGGCTCCCAAGATTTCATTGAAAAAAGTTCATACTCATGAATTAGTAAATTTACCTTTATTTCCCTAACTTGACTTGTACTTTCATGAGTAATCTCTAATTTATCCTAAATCTCCTTAGCCATTTTGCATGCGGATGCTCTATTGAACTCCTCCTACCAAAGTGTACAAAACATTATGTTCATGGCCTTGGCATTGATCTCCACAATCCCTTTTTCTTCCCTATTCCATTCCCTCATCTTCTTCATTGGAAGTAGAGTGACTTCACACATGATGGTCTCATAAATGTTGAGGTCTTACATCACATGGCAAGAGATCCTCTTCTTCCAATATGCATAATTGGATCCATCAAAGTAGGGTGGCCTTATAGTGCTTTGACCTCCAATGGTTTGTGCCATTTTTAGGATCTTCTTTAGGTGATTAAACCTAAAAAATAGAAACAAGGAGACCAAGCTTTGATACTAATTGTTGAGTTGGCACAAAGTATGACACCACACACCCAAGATGGGAGGTGAATTGGGTGTTTTAAAAATTGCTTAAAATTTAAAAATCCCTGCTTGAAATGAGGTTTTATTGAGTTAAAATAAAAAATAAAAAATGTTAAATGCAATGCTTGAAAAATATAAAGCAAGAATGATAACTGACATAAGAGATTTATAGTGGTTCAGCTAAACTCAACCTAATGTTTTACTCTTGTGTTTGGTTTTGATGATGAAAAACAAAATTGATTTATACCCTAAATCATATGTCAAGAATATGGTCTTCAAACAAAAACTAATCTCAAATGAGTTGTTAAATCAAAATGAACTATGATTATCTATTTAAACATATTA
Organism: Diospyros lotus; assembly: GCF_014633365.1. Classification (NCBI taxonomy): domain Eukaryota; kingdom Viridiplantae; phylum Streptophyta; class Magnoliopsida; order Ericales; family Ebenaceae; genus Diospyros; species Diospyros lotus. The sequence continues at coordinate 23,502,769 of NC_068351.1, forward strand.
GATGGAGAGTTTCACAAACAAGTATTAAGATTTAAAAGAATCTCCTAAATGATTTTTACAAATTGGTTTTGAACTATTGGATAAATGAAGCAAAAATTTTTCAAAGGCAAAAGACCGTCTTTATGTTCTTGATAGATTGATATTTTGTCTTTGATATCGTTTTGATGATAAAAATCAATTGCATCTTGATGATAAAATTATTTTATATATGGTTATTATCTTGGTGCTCCAAATTACTTTTATATGATCTATTAAGCACCAAAAATTAAAATCAATTTCATCATGCATTTCAATGTCAAAAATCTTGTGATAAATCTCTTAGTGACATTTGGAATATTATGTTTTTATTTGATCAAAAAATGAAAGAACTTTCTTAAGGAAAAATCAATCATCTGTCAATTAACCTCTTAATCTGTCTACTAACATTTTGATCTGTCGACTAACCTCAAGTAATATGTCGAGTAACATAATGATAGTTTTTAATCTGTTGACGTTTTGCCTTGATTTGTCGACCTTTGAATCTGTCGACTAAGTCATCTCATTTGTCAACAGTTTGTGTCTATGACATCTTCCAACAGCTAGTTTTTCATTCTCTAACGGCTAGTTTTTTGTTGAAGCTTGTAAGATGCCTATAAATACAAGTCAAGGATGATCTTGAATAGGCTAATGGATGGAAATTAAGTGATTTGAGCTTACATTTTATACTCATTTGTATTTATATTGGTTATGCTTTATTTTTTTCTCTTCAAGGCTTTGATTTTAATTTTTATCAATTCTTTCAAGCCTTGTATCATTTTGAGAGACCTTGTATCCAAGAGATTCATCTCTTAGATTCTCTCTTTATTGTTCAATTCTTATATTTCTTAACTTGTATAGCTAGATGGCCTACTTTTGTATGTATGAGGTTGATTTCCTAGCAAGTGTGCTAGGTGGCCTACTTTAAGTATATGAGGTTGTATATCCTAGTCTTGGACTAGAGGGTTTACTTGGGATCAAGTAAGAGATTTTAGTGAATTAATTTAAAATCTTTAGTGAGGAGCTAAAGTAGTGGATTAGACTTAGTTTAAGCCGAACCACTATAAATCATTTGTGTCATTTTATCTTTCTTACTTTACATTCTTTAAGCTTTACATTTGTCATTTTATATATTTTATGTTTTAAATCACTAAAACCTCAATTGGATCAAAAAAAAATTCAAGTTTTATCATATTTTTAAATTATCCAATTCACCCCCCTCTTGGATGTGTGCCATAGCATTTCAAACCTATCACAACCTACTCCACTACCTCAGCTCCCCACTAAGGATTTCCATATCCATTAAAACATCCTACTAGACCAAGTAGATCCTCTAGAATAAATCGCTAGGTATACAAACCTCCTACCAAACTCGATAGGCCCTCTAGCACACAAGCTAAGAATTATAAGAAGAAATGCAATCAAGAAGATCAGAGAGTTAACACTCTTAGTTATAATATCTCTCAAACAAAATACACAAAGGCTAAAACAAGATAATACAATTGATAAATGTAGAGAGAAAATGAAAGTTTAAGCACTAATGAGAAGAATGAATACAATGGAAAGCTATTGACACTTTATTTCCATTCATTAGCCTTCTCCAATGCTTCTTGGGACTGTATTTATAACATCCCGATATTTTGGAGAAGAATTTATTCTTGTGATTGAAATGATTCCTTGGTGATTAATTGGCAACCCGTGGGGTTGAGAACTTAATTGGGACAATTAAGTAGGATCATTGTGGTTAAATGAAGAGGCGATTTAAGAGAAATTTAATGGAAAATATTTAATTTATTGTGTTTCTAAATAGAAGGACTTGGGGAAAAGATTATGGAATTTATTGGGTTTAAAATATAATTTGAGGTTGGTATAAAAATTAATTTGTTTAGGTTATGCAACAAGGAAGCTAGTGGCCTAGCAGTTGTGTGTGCAAAGGTATAGTAAGAGGTTTTGGGTTCGAGTCTTGTGAGAAAAATGTTGAATTTTATTTTCAGCAAAGGAGATAGAATCACCTTAAGATTAAAAATGCGCATAAATATTATTGAGGGAGCTTGTTGTAACGACCCGATAGCAGGGTCTAGAATATGTTGGCCTTGGTGGGTGTGTACTATATTTTGGTAAAATTGATTTAAAAGGTTAAAAATATTCTAAGTGTGGAGAAAAATGGAAATTAAAAGAAAGTTACATGTGTTGAATATTCCAAGTCAAAGAAAATGAGATTGGGGAAGAAAGTCAATAGAGAGGTTGTGGAAAAGTCAAAATTGGGCCTAAAGATTAAAAAGGGAGTGGGCTTGCCAATTGTGTGTGGGTATGTGTGAATTAATAAGCATTTCTATATAATTTAAAAGAGGAGAAAATGAGAGTGGCAACCTTGTGAATTCTTGCAAGTGCAAGGGCAAATCGAGAAAGAGGAGAAGTATATATAAGGAAGCTTGATGCAATTCTTCTTTATTTTCTCCTTTCTTCTCCTGAACCTTCCTCTCCTCTTGGTCCATCAACGCCTCTTCTTCATCTCTTTCTTGTTGAAGCCAAAAAGGTGACTGGTTGCTGAAATAGAAGACTTTTTGTCGATTTTGGGAGCTTGGTTTGTGGCTTGTCTTTTCCTTCAGGTTCATTCAACTACTAAGGCAAGTTTCTTTTCCATATCTTTTCCATGACAAGTTCTTCTTTTGGAATCTTGTTGTTGTATGTTGTGACCTTTTTCCTCTTTCGTGGTTCTTGATTCCACCGTTTTCGGGTTAAGTTTCCATAAAATCATTCGTTGAAATAAGGTTTTGCATAAACCTAGTTGGTTTCAACTCTTGTCATTATCCTTGTATTTTTTATATACCGTACCCATCATCTGAATGGGGGCTTGATTCACCCTGTATTTCTAAAAGGAATGGCATGTTTATTGTTATGGTGTAGTTGCATGCAAGAGTTTGGTGTTACTTGCATGTATTTTGGGTGTTATGTGGGTTGTTCGTGGCTTAAAGGGTGCTATCGGTCGACCATTTTCCATAATTTGTCAACTGTCTTGGTGTAGAGGGTTCTGCCAATCGACTATTGCCTTAATCGGTTGACATTTTGGGTGAAAAAGCCTCTGTTAGTCGATAGTTACCTTCCCATATATCAACCATTTTTAGCCTTGACAGTCTGCGCATGCCCTATTGTTTTGGACATAATTTTTTGTAAGAATATTGGATTCATGAATCGTTTGTTGCATTGTAAACTAAACTCGATAAAATTCGTTTTGGTTCATATTTCAAAATATTTGGTCAAGTTTTGAGTGGTTTCCTTTTGTTCCAAAATATGTCTAGATGTCCTTGGAGACAATGATGCATTCATTGGTGAGGTATTGTGTGAGTTGGGATTCATGAGAGGCTTATGTTTGGAAGGCTAAGTTTGGGGTGATTTCTTCATGATCCCTAAGAATGCTTAGATGCCCTTGGGGGATTATTTGGGCATTCTTGGGTATGGTTTGGTGCATGACTTGGGGTTACATGAGTTTGCTAATCTGGTGAAATATTATAAGCTTGTGTACATATGTTAACTTGTGTATGCAATATGCGAGAGCTAAGGCATCGAGTGGAGCTGATTGGCCTCTAGGGTTGCATGCATATGGGAGCATACCCCTAGGTGTTGAGCTATCTGGCCTCAATGACCTCGTGACATAAGTTGTGTGTAGACCTTGGGTGGAGCAGATTGGCGTCAGGGTGCTAACCTGGAGTTGAGTTGTCTAGCCCCAAGTGTCAGTTAATATGTATATAGACCTTGGGTGGAGTTGACTGGCCTCAGGCATCGCCTTGGGAATGGAGTTGTCTGGCCCCGAGTGTCCGATATAATCTAAATATATAGTGTTGGGATATGAATGTGTGTATATATCGTCCTTTGTCCTCGAATTTATGTGCATGGTATGATTAGGCTAGTGTCTCACCCTTTGGTAGGTGTACTTTGTGTGAGGCATTATGGCGGTTAGTCCGTTGACACTATGGCGGTGAGTCTATTGGCAGTATATCCGCATATCACTATGACAGTAAGTCCGTTGGCATTTCCACTCGTGATAAGGAAACACTTAACTTGAGCTTTTCTATGCTATTACCATTGTTGTTCCACCCTGGTGAGTTGGATATGCATATGGTAGGTATTTGTTTTATTCTTCTTTACTCATGGTAGAAAAATTCTTGGATAGCCTTGTATATGATGTTAGCCACTGTGGTTCCTTTTGATACATTTGTGGTTGTTATATCATGCCTCATTTTGTCATGATCCATGTTTGTTTCATATACTTACTAAGCCTTGTGGCTCATACTGTTTTTTTTTTTTTTTTTTTTTTTTTAGCGCCATCCCAGGTAAAGATAAAAGGAAAGCTAAGGAAGGTGACGGATCTAACCATTAGTGATGGGTCATGTTAGATATGTGTACAGATGTCTTCCCAACCTGAAAATCCTTGGGGGTTGTGTTAAGGGCAGGGAGTTGAGTATTATTTTGTAATTTTCTTTTGTCTTTTATATTTTGGGGTTTATGGTTTCTCGTGTGTCCATGTAGATGGCTTTTGTGGGATTGTGTTTCTATACCTTATCAATAATCACTACACTAAGGTTTCTACCCTATCTTATTTTGAAAACTAGATTCACCTAGATTTTAATAGTTTTAGAAAACCTATACAATCCTCAATGATAATTTAAATGTTTACAAATAATTGTCCACACTTAACACGAATAAATAAGCAATTAAGCACAAATTTATAAGACAATGAAATATAAATAAATAAGTAAATTTATCACCTCAAATTTGATGAAGAAATTTGTAATAAACTTGAAAATATTTTTCTCCTTCTTACCTTGTGGCTATTCGATGGATTTGCAATAACACTTTGAGAGCTTTAAATTGCTTGAAAATTAGTTTGAGAGCTTTTGGAAGCTTTTGAGTGTTTTGGATAGGTAATATGAATATGAGTAATGAATGATCACCCAAATGAGTTTGCTACTATTTATAAGCATTTTGAAAAATACTGTTCACTGTTACTATAACGCACTGTTTGCTAACAGCTAAATTACTATTCCAACGGTCTAATTATTGTTTCAACAATCTGAATACTGTAGCAATAGCGAAAATTTTGTTTTTTTTTTTTTTGGTCTAAATTTTGGAAAAAAATATATATATATATATATGAACTTTTACTTACTTGAAAAATAATTTTAATGAAAAATACTAATTTTGATAATACATATATTATGCTAAAATATTTTATAAATTAATCAAAAATAATTAAGTACAATATATTATTTTTATTAATCATTAAAATTTAATTAAAAATTAAATAGAGCAATCGACACAATTTCACAAAGTAGAGTCCTAACTATTGTTATCAAAAGCCCTAACTTTATTGACCCACGTGTACAGACAATAGCCAATTTATTTTCATTTTATTTAAACGTTTTCTTACTTTGTGAAGAAAAAAAACCTTTCCTTTTTAAAACCTTATGTCGTGATGTGAGTGTTTTAAACAACTCAACAACACCAAGGCTCTATTCTCAAAAGTGTATTAAAATCACGTTGGAGACAAGTTGTTGAAGATAAACAAACCCTATCAGGAGCAGATCTAAATGTGAGCTGTTCTGGGCTAAAGCCGAGAACAACTCACAAAAAAAATTAAAATTTTAAGTTAAAACTTAGCCCAAATTCAATTTAGCCCACTCCAAGCCCAGCCCACCCTACTCTACACTGCTGGATCCGCCCTGAACCCTATTAACAAATCAAAGAAATTAAGGTTTCAATTTTCAAATAAAGGAATTTGGAGAGTTGTACACGACAGGGCACGTTTCCCTTTTAATGTCCACATCGTCAACATGTGTGAATATCAGTTGCACCTTTAAAATTGATCAAATGTTCATATATAATATAAAATTAGCTAGTTCAAAGGCCGAAATAAAACTAAGTAAAATTGAGGGTTCTTGATAATAAAAAAAGTAAAAGTTAGGGGTGCATTTATGCATATGGCCATTTCAAATTTGAAAAGCGAACAACATTTCACGTCATCATTCCAACGAATCGTAAGCGACTGGACTTACTCTTCCCTAATTTTGCTCTCTGAGCTCCCTTCTCAAACCCTAATCTCTTCAATTCAGTCAATCAAAATTCTCAGTTGTTCCGCGGATTAGGAATTCAATCTCTTTTCGTGTCAATAGGTAAACAATTCCACTCATTTTTCGTATTTTTTGCTGCTTGTATGGCTAGCTTCAAACTTCAATCTTGCTTGTATTTGTACAGTTGTTGATATGGCGGAGAGGTGCGAAGATCTTCCGGACGAGTGCTGGGAACTGATATTCAATCGGCTCGACCATCACTCCCAATTCGAAGCCCTCTCTCTTGTCTGCCGGCGATTTCTTTCCATCACGGATCGGCTTCGTACCTGCCTCACGATCCTCTACCCGACAATTCATGTTCACGGTACTCTTTCTAAATTATTCAATCGATTCCACCGCGTTAAAACCATCGATCTCAGCCGATTTCATGGCGAAATAGATCGGGTCGTTCTTGAGATTGCCGGGTCTGGGTTGAACCTCGAAGCCCTAGATGTTTCGGGAAGCCATTGCCTCGCAATGGAGGGCTTGAATCGATTAGGGTTGAATATGAAGAGTTTGAAGGTTTTCAATTGTGCGGGTCTCTGGAGATTTTGTGATAGTGAATTGCTTGCAATAGCGAATTCGATGCCGTGGGTGGAGGAGCTGGATATCAGTTATCCTCGCAATGTTTTCGACTTGCATAGGGAGTTCGAGAATCTGAGCCCGGATAAAGCAAATATAACTGATGAGGGAATTAGGGTTTTGTCATCCAAATTAAGGGGCCTGAGAAAAATCAATATTTCTGGGAACGAATTCCTTACAGATAGGTCGATTGACGCCCTCTGCTCCAACTGTGTCCTCTTGGAAGAAATTGTAGTTCAGGACTGTCCACTGATTACCCATCATAGCATTGGATCTTTGATTCGCAATAGCCCCAACTTGGGTTCAGTCAAAGTTAATGGACTTAGACTCTTTGGATCTTCTGTAGACTTGCCTGTTAGTGGTTCGTTTGGTTATGCTAGAGCTTTATCCTGTATTGTGATGCATAATTCATTTGTCTCTGATGAATTTCTCTCAATGCTTGTAAAGTCTGATATTCCTTTGAAGAGGTTCAGTCTTGATGGGTGCTTTGGTTTTACATTCTCTGGACTCTCGTTGCTCTTGCAAACTTACCAGTATCTTGAGTACTTTTCTCTTGTTGGTGTTGACTTTCTCACTGATGATCACATGAGTCATTTGTCTAACTATCTCAGTACTTCAATTGCAGTAAAGCTCGGGTTTTGCTCCGGGCTAACTCATTTGACCTTTGCAGTGCTTGTAAAGAATTGTCCTCTCCTGGAGGATATTGATATGGGTAGAACAAATCTAGGTGTAGGCGAATGCAATGTAGATGCCGTAGAAAACCCACGAATCAGGTCTTTGAAATTAGTAAAGAATGTGAATCTGACCAATGAATGTCTTGGAAAACTTGCTTCAATGTGCCCCGGTTTACAACTCCTTGATGTCTCCTATTGCCTGGGTATTGATGAAGAAGGCATTTTGAGCTTTCTAAGAAGTGGCTCAAAGATTCGCCAACTGCAGATCAATGGGTGTTGGGGGATTAAGAACATTGGAACCAGTTTTGAACTTCCTGAACTGGAGGTCTTGCAAGCCGCCAAATCAGGGATCAATGACAAAGCACTGGCAACGATAGGGGCTAGGTGTCGCATGCTTCAGAATCTGAACTTGAAGGGTTGCTTGGGCGTGACAGCGGGAGGGTTGAAGGAAATTTTGACAAATTGCCGAAGGCTGAGGGAGATAAATTTGACCTCGTGTGTCAATGTAAGTATGGAGGACTTGGTTCGGCTGGTGTTTTCACGGCCGTCATTGAGGAAAGTAGTGCCGCCAAACGTCTCATTTGCTACTGAAAACCAGGGGAAAATTTTCTTGCGCCATGGATGTCTTCTTGGTGTCTGACTGGCCCTCGAATATCGGCATAGCCAGTGAGAAAGCAGCTGAGAATATTTGTTCATCTTTATCTTTTTAAGTTCCATTGATTGATCCATTTGTATAGGACTATGTTGTTGAGACGCGAAGATTGATGATTGTGTTGTGATGTAAACTATTTTGATTGACAAAGTTCGAAGATTTTTGCTCAAAGCAACAATGGTGTTTTGGGTTCTAGATTTGTACGGTTTTTTCATGCATAGCTTTCAACTTGTATCAGCTGTTAACATCGGTGGAGAGTGCAAATGAAAAGCTCTTGTGTGTGAGCTTTCGAAAAGCAGGGCTGTGTTTCCATCAAATGATCTTAAGAACTATATAGCTTCATTGATAAATTAGATTTACACTTTAAAAAAAAAAAGTAGTCATATTCATCATTAATTAGACCTTGCATATTATCTAACCTAGTTAGGATATTTAAAATAATGTTTTAGTTGTTTCAAAATGTTTTAATTATTTTTTTAAATTGTCTCAAAATATTTTAATTTGAAAAATAGAAGTAAATTTATTCTTTTATTTAATTCTTAATTTATTGTGTGAAAATAACTATATATAATTAAGGGTCCATTTCGTAGGTCATTCAATTTTTCAATTTTTATGTTTTCATTTTTGTTATTTTCAAAATAAGAACTGAAACAAACGTGTTTGGTTGTTACTTTTTATTTTTAAAAAATTACAAAGTGAGATTAGAAAATTATCTTTTACAATTTTATTTAATTTTTATATCTTTCCTCATGTACCCTCCTTTCAACAATCTAACGACTCTGGTCTATAAAAAAAATGTTTAGATGATGTAGAGCATTATTTATGTATTTTAATACTTAAATTAGATACTAAAAATTTGTTAAACACAATTATCTTAAAAGGGGAGTAAATTAAGCTTTCACCCTTCTAAAAAATTCAAGCAATTTAAAAATTGAAGGTAAGCAAAAAATAAAAGATTAAAACACATTAGAATTTATAGTGATTCAATAACATGCCTATTCCACAACTTTGACTCTAAACTAAGGATTTAGTCAATCCAAATTTACTTTTGGGTAGATTTTGCAACAGGCTCAACTACAAATATTTATAATAGATGACTTTTACAACTATATTAACCACAACCAATGTATTCTAAAATAGTCAAATTTAACCTTTACAACTTCACAATAAAGTGATACTAAAAGATATAAGAAAAGGTTTCAAGATGTACAAAAAATTTGACACTTATCTCGAGTGTTCAAAGAGATATACTGACATGAATGAAAGCACACTCTTTTTCTTTTCTTTTCACAAGATCACAGGTAATGAGGCACTTTAAAGCTTTTGAGGATCAGATGTATCAAGTAGTTCTGAGCTTCTTTATTCTTCTTCAGACTCCAGCCCTTTATAAGTCTTCTTGTCTTTAATGCATCTATTGGAATATCCTTGAATAAAGAATGTTCTTGTGTCTAACTATCTTCTTTGTCTTTACAACATCTCATATAGTTCACTTAGATCATCAATTTTTAAGCACAAATTGTTTGAAAAGAATACATTAGCATTTAATGTTTTGAAAAGCAGAAATTGTGTGCATTACATACTTTGTAAAGGCTATAAATTTCAAAATATGCTAAATATTACTTGATTACAAATAATAGTTTAATCAATTAAATTGTATCTTTACTCGAGTGAAGGAATTTTGTATTCGATTATTTTTTGGTTTACTCAATTACAAATTGCTTTTGCTCGATTAAAAATTTTGCAACAGAAAATTGTAAAGCTGACTCGATTGGAAAGTTTTATTTAGTCAAGTATAAATAAACTCTTACTCAATTATAATTTCAAGTACTCGATTACATTAAGGCCCATGAGACTTAACAATTTTTTGGAGGATATATATTCGATTACAAATGAGATTTACTAGAATACATTCAGATGATTACTTGAATACAAATTTTAAGTACTCGATTAATTTGACTCGGTAAAAAACTTACATTATCTACTCGAGTACAAAAGCATATTTAGTCCAGTATAAATTTATGCTTACTCGAATACACTATAACTTGTAATCGACTATCTTTTAATCAAATTTAGCTTACTCGATTACAAATAACTTCTACTCCATTAAAAAAATGAGCCTTATTTATTTAACTTTCAAGCTTATTTTAATGAGTTCATTACTTGAGTATACAACATTTTTACTCGAATTAAAGATTGAACACAAAGAATTTCTCGATTGCATAGAACTTTATACTCGATTGAAAGAATAAACTTTCTAACATGATATGTTTAAACGAGAATTTGCTCAAGTAACATGAGATTGTACTTTATTAAGAAAACTAATATACTCAATTGATTTATAGGCATTACTCGATTATTTTTGCTGACATCTGATATCTCTAGTATACTGTTTTGATCATCATCATCAACAAATATTATCTTATTTTCTTATCAATTAAAAACTTAACAAATTACTCAACAAGATTGTTGAAGAGTTAAATGTAGAATTTCAATTGGTGTTTGAGACGTATCCTTTTTGGGATAAGTGCTCACCTATTTATAGTGAAACATAGAAATTCGAGATAAACACCCCTGATATTCTAAGATTGACTAGGATGATGACTTCTAGCGGATAAGCTTTATCCTTTACAAGATATTGGAGGGATTTTTGGCTATTAGAATTATCAATTTTTGCGTCTTTTTTGGGAACACCCCATAAAAAAAGTCTTAAGGAGACCTATGAGTCTCCCAGGGCTTCCTCCCTCTCCCTTATACGAGAGTTTGTCCATAAGAGGTTTTCAGAAGACTCTTTCGACAAGAAAGTCTCCCAGAGCATTTTGACAGCTGTCTTCCTTGGGCTTCTAACTCTTTTTCTTAGGCCTAGACCTTCTCGTTAGCATGTTGTGGCCCATCATACTTCAATTGCTCGCCACTCTTTCTTTCAAGTTCTTGGAGGAAAGAGTAATTCCATCATTTTGCATTCTCAAGATGCCATAAAGTCTCCAAGGGATTTTATTTTCATTATTTTTTAGTTTTAATGTTATAGCTTTAGCTATCTACTTTTTGCTAAAGAATCACGTGCATCTAGGGTGAGTTCTTGGTACTTTGGTTCGATATACATGCAAGTGTGTAACATCTGAAATTTTAGAAATAAATGATAATTATTCATTCTAGCGTTTTAGAGTAATTAGTGATTTATGAAATATTGGTGACTCAGAAAAAATAAAATTATAACAATTAATATGTTCAAATATAATATAAATAATTAAATAATTAAATAAGGGAAGTGTTTGCAATTTGGAGAAGTTGTGCGTGAATTGCTTTCAATAGAAATAAGCGAAATACATATATATATAATATTAACATATACTATATTAATGACAAAATTCTTGATATTGGCATGTTAATATAAGGGCAAGGTGCAGCCACGCGTCCAACTCATTTGAAATTAAGCATGGCTAGCCTAGGGATGTGTGAGTGGCTTGGCTGTCAAGTTTTGCTTGCCAATTAAATGCCATTTTGGCCAGTGTGTTGGCGTGAAACAGAGAAGAAAAGAGAGGAGGAAGGAGAGGAAAATTTGGGAGAAGAGGGAGCTCGTCAGCAGCAAAGGAAATGAGAAAAATTGATGGGAAAATTAATGGATTTTGAGGTTATTTGGTATTTAAAAATATTTTGGTAAGTGAGTAAAGTTAGTATAAATGTTATATGTTTAAATTATAAATTTTATACGGTTAGATTGTATAGTTTTCAAGGTTAGATTTAATTAATTTAAGTCATGATTTTATTAATTGTTAGGAAAATATTTTACTTCGCAATGGGAGCACAAGAGAGGCCGAAAGCAGTTGATTTCAGACAAGTTCCTAACCATCTCATCGCGTTATTTATTTCCTGCGAAAGTCTTTGAGATTTCTTGTACTCTAAACCCTCCCTCATCTTAACTCGATTCCACGCTTTAATAATAATACTCTGTGTGACAACCACCCCATGATTTATATGTTATTAATGAGGTTATTGTTGATGAAATAAGTTAAGCAAAGATATCTTGGTGTCTTTCATTTTGACCGTTACAGAGCTTTGTATCGCTCCATTTTTCTTGGGAATGATGCTGAACCCGATGGGTTAGGTTCTTAGAAGAGTCGGTATGATTTATGGGGTTATGTTAAAAAGTTTAATTGGACAAATAGGTGGTTCATTTCCATGTTTATAAGGGATGAGAATAAGAACGGTATTGTGATGTTCATGAGATTATGTACATGAAGAGTTATGGAGAAATGTTGTGTAATGCTAAGTTTAGAGGATATAAAGTTAATAGTGTCAGTAAGTGTGTCTAAGGGTATGGGATACAAAGCCACTGACTGTCAACCGTGGGTCGTGGCAGTTGATGACTGGATGTATGGGTGCCAGTCATCGGTTGTTACGATAAGCGTTAGACGGGCCAGAAGAGTTGGTACTCCAGATTCCCGCCTTGGTTTGTGCATATCATGATGTGTGTGCTACAGGGAACTGGGTTGCATTCACATGGGGACATGCTTTGTGTGTGATGGGATGTGTGATCATTTGCATGACCCGGTTGCTTTAAGAGCCAACTTGGGTATCTTAGGTGAGCATATGCACTTAAAGCATATCGCATGTGTGTATTCCTATGTGGGCGTAGCAGGACCTGATGCTTGGTTTATGCGGGCCTTGTCATCACGTTTATGCTACAGAAGCCATTGCATTTCCTATTTGTTGCATTGCATGGTGAGGATGCAAGCTTGAGGAAAGACTTTAGAAATTAGCTCAGGGTTGGCCCGAGAGAGCTTCGGCTCGGATTAGATATTAGCTCGGGGTTAGCCCGAGGGAGCTTCTGCTCGGCTTAGATATTTTCTCGGGGTTGGCCCGAGGGAAGACCAAGATCGCAGAAGTATATGATTATGTGATGTATGACATGAAGAACACATGAGAGTATGATGGATATCAGGAAGAGCATGTAACGAGTATCAGGAAAAGACAAATGTTGAATGTCAGGAAAAGGCTGGTCTAAGAGAATGATGATATGGTAGCCTATGTTAGGCTGCAACAAGTTTGTATGCGGGACCTGGGTGCTAATGTGTGACTTATGTGGGCCCCTGGTTCCTTATGTGCAGTTAATTTTATGTTATGCATGTAGAAGTAAGGTACGTATAGCTCATGACATAGCGTGATTGCATTGGCATGAATAGCATGGGGTGTCATGGGAAGAGTCCTATCCTAAACCCTCAGCTTTTCTTTCATGAGCTTGCTGAGTCTCGCGACTCACGTTTGCTTTACATCATTCCAGGTAAGAGTATCCCGAGATAGCAGGTACGTTCAGGGGGGTTGGGTCCAGGCCGTCGTGTCATGGTAGCAAGTGCAGAGCTCACCCAAAACTAGATCCTGGGTGTCATCGTATCCTTGTTAAGGTTAATGTTTACGTTTTTGAGATTGTCGTAAGTTATGTAAGCCCAGGTGGGCCCAAGTGATGAATGATTTTGTAAAAATGATTATGAGATGTGAAATGATAAAAAGAATATGATTTTAGTAAGGATTTTACATGAGTTGTAGTTGTGTATTGTTTGGTATCATTTTAGTAATGACCTTCTCACAGATCTTCTTTGTGCACGGGGGGGCTCCAGGAGGCGGGCCGTTACAAAGTGACCCCTAGATGTCTTTAACAAATCTTTGTGCTCATTCGCATGCATCCAAAAAAAGTATTTGGTTTGTCAATGCAATAGACTCCTAGGCGTCTTAACAAATTTTCATCATCCTAGCTTGTTATCATACTTTTGCGCTTCAGTTTTTGAACTATTCTCACTCTTTTGCATGTTGGTTATTGGACTGTTCTCGTACTTTTACACTTTTGGTTTTTGGATCATTTTCACTCCTTTGCATTTCAATTTTTAAACTATTCTCATGCCTTTGCGTTTTATTTTTTTGGACCATTCTCACTCATTTGTGCTTCGATTTTGCATCATTCTCACGCTTTTTCATTTTAGTTTTTGGCGAATGATTAATTCATTTTATGCTTCTGATGCTAGGCTTCCCCTCTATCATTCTTGCAATTTTTTGCATTTCTAGTGCTAGTTTTATTATGGATGTTGATTCCTAGATTATTCTCACGTTTTTGTGCTTTCATTTTTTAACCCATTCTTAAGCATTTTGTGCTACTAATTCTAAGTTTTAGATAATAAACTCTAGATCATTCTTATGTATTCCACGTTTCGATGCTATATGAGTTTGTTTATAAGGGTTTTAGCCTTTTTTGTGCATTCATTGTGCTAAAAAAATAAAATGCACAAAAAGGAAACTACCACAGGGACAGGGTAAAAGTCATTTTATTCGGGCATTATATATTAAATGAAAAATATATCTATTAGCACTTTTAATCTTACCTATGATACTTCCCAGAAGCGTATAGAAGTGTTCTAAATTCTATTAAGGGTTGTAGGCATTCGAGTGGTGAAACATGATCCTTGAACCCATCTTTTATTGGATTTGTTGTCCAAAAAAATACTCAAGAAGGGGTGAATTGTTTTTTTTAAAAAAAAAAAACTTAATTAATAATTTTTTACTCTTTAGAAAACTCTTAAATTTGTGATTTTAATATATGATGATTGCAGTAAGATTAATAACAATAAAATCACACAACCACAAGGAATAAGAGAAATTTATATAGGTTCAGCTCTAAAGAGTCTAATCCTCTCTTTCAAGACTTAGCTTGAGATTCCACTAGAGGTAATTAACATTAACTTTTAATTGGAACAAAAACCAACATACAATTCCTTGCCTAAGCAAAAACCACTAGTGTAATACTCGAGAAATTTTAAATGACCCAAGGGTAATTTATCTTGGGGCAAAAATGAAATTTAAGGATAAATTGAGGGTATAAGGGTAACTTATTATCGTATAAATGACTGAATTGACTGCCGAGAGTGCCCTGGAGCCGAGATACCAAAGAAAAATGATGTGACATTAAAGAGCACCCCTAGATATGATTTATAGCATCGAAAGAAATAAGATCGAGAATAGTTTTCGGTACAGCTAAAATTCAACTGTCAATTAGGTTACAATACTGAATTATTATAGACGACTTTTCGAAAGCCAACGAAAGCTTGAGAGAACTTCAGTTTTTCATAAGAAACAACCCTTCAATGGTTTCAGAAAGAAACGAAAAGGTTTACGACCAAAATGAATATCCGGGTCTAATTGCAGTTTTGTAAAATTGCTAGAGGAGGCTGAAACCATGGTTTTTTCAGAATCTCTAGGGGTTAAATGGATGTTTTAGGACTTGAGGGCCTAGTGGCAATAATGGAAAGTAGAGGGGTTAAGTGAAAAGGGCCAAAATGAGAAAGACCAAACGTTGAGGGGCCAAAATGCAATTTTTCAAAGTTTGGCCAATAACTAGCACATGGCCTGTCGGCCATGGCCGATTTTGGCCATAGGGTTACGTGAGGCTTGGTCGGGGGAGCATTTTTTGTAAAGACCTTGCCCGACAACAGCTATCATGGTGGCCAGAAAAGCAAGAAAAAGCAATCGAAAGTGGTTGTGCGATAGAGCACCTACAACTCACTTTTTCGATCATGTGTTGAGGCTTTTAGGTCGATCTAGGGTAGGTATACACTCCTAAGGCAATGGGTTGGCCGATCTCATACATTTGGAGGTCTGAAAATGCCTATAAATAGGGGTTTTGCGATAGCCGAAAATGGAGGAAGAAGAAGCTTCAAATTAAGGCCGAAATCAAATGAATTGGCGTTTCAAAATAAAGGGCTTTTGAAGCCCATGAGATTTAGATCATTTCTGGAGAGTTTGATGCATTTGAGTTGCAGTTTGGTGGGATTCGAGCTTCGCCAGAGTTTGGAGGCAGGCAATCTGGCCGAGGCTTTGGCTAGCTAATCGGAAGGCTTCTTGAGCTCCTTTTAGGCTGAAACTTGGCCACGATGATCGACTTGAAGAGAAGGTTCAAATGGCATCGGTTTCAAGATTTTCCAGCGTTGCCGTTGCCAAAGAAGATGACCGGCGCGTGCTGGTCACGCGCAGGTCTCCACGTGCCACCACTTGCCCTAGGCATGTGCAGGCACGTGCGGGCACGTGGTTGGGCCAAAAAAATCCAGGAAAATGTTAGAAAATCGAGAAAAATGTTTTACAAGGTTCGTGCAAAAAGATTTGGGTTTGGGCTTCCCGATGTCTCGATTTTTGCATCAAAGAGCCTCGTTTTCGTGAAAACGCAACATCCGGGTAAGTTCAGTATTTTTCCCTTGAAGTTCATAGTCTATTATGAATTTTTGTGGAAACAGATTTGAGAAAATAGTCTCGATGGTATTTATTGAAATTTTTAGAAGGAAAAATGGAAGAAAATAAAGGAAAAATGAAATAAATTGGATTATGGAAATATTTAGTGATTAAATATTATTTTTATGATTGAGGTGATCGAGATGATGTGATTAGTGTAATTTTTGAGAGTTGGCATGAGATTCGACGTCGGGCACGCATATCAAGGCGATGTGCGCTTTTCGAGGTGTCCTGATCTTTTGGGCAAATGTGAGTTTTCCTATCCTAACTATGGTTTCGTGAGTGGTTTTCTCACAAGAACTTACATTCATGACATGTTTGTTATATATGCATGTTGTTATGAATGCAATATTCATTTTGTTATATTGCATGGAAAGTCGTGATAATTGCATGGTACGATATTATTGTCACATTGATATTTATGCATGGGAATGGAATGTCGCCCCTAGAGTGTAGCCGTAATTTCCCTAGGGCAATGATGCAATAATGTTAGGGTTATCTTGTAGAGGTTCAGGATTTGCCTAGGATTCCGTGCCGGGCTTGTGGGCCTGGGAAAGTTACATTAAGGGCAAATGTTTTTCATCTTATCGCATCATGCATTCATATATATGTTTTTAGACACTCACTAGAAGTTCCATTTTCTAATGGGTTATGCCCTTGGAACATTCAACGTTCTAGTTTAGACTTGCAGCTTAGGCAAGGAGTAGGTTGAGATATGATGGCACGTGATGGCGTGGCTGATGGATTCAGCGAGCTGACTCGGATATGTTCTAACTTATGCTTTATTGATGATTAGACTTGTTAGAATGTTTATGGAATCTTCATGTATTTTATATTTGAGAATATGATGTAATATATGGTGCGAATTCTTTATGATATAATATTGGGTGAATTCAGGTATGTACCATATCAAGTTTCGATTATCGCTTTCGTATTGTGAATGAATTGCTGGGGGTTTTGTTTGAAATTCGGTACTTGAGGTTTAAGTTATGTACCGAGAAAGAAAGAAAAAAATAATTTATGTATATTTTGAGCTCAGCATAGTGACACGCTTGGTAAGAGAAAAAAATGGGGTGTTACAGTTGGTATCAGAGCGAATTTTTTAAAGACATAGGAAATGTCTGAGCCTTGAGTGACTCTAGTATGGTCGATATTAGAGCGAACCTAAGGAAAAGGTCGCATGTGGCTAGATAAGCAAAGCCACCGTAAGATTTGGGTATTGACGGTTACTGAATAAGTGTGGTGTAGTGGAAGTGCATATCTAGGAAAGTTCTGGGTAAGAAAAGACTTGGTACTTAAGTATGTTCGTTTGTGACCCACCTCTCTTTCTTGGGAACTTACCTGGTGTACTATTCACGAGCATACATGTAACATCCCGCTCGAGCGATAGGAAGATCCGGAACAACTTACCCTGATGGGCCTACACGAACTTCTCAAGGGGGTCACCCATCCCTGGATTACCCCAGGTCAAGCACGCTTAACTTGGGAGTTCTTTGCCAACATTCAGCCCAAAAGGTATCCAGCTAGTGTTGTTTCCTTTCTTACACTATCCTCGATATATTCTAACTTTTCTGGGCTCTCGGGGTATTACATTCTCCCCCCCTTAAGCACATGACGTCCTCGTCATGCGACCTTACAACCGGTCCCAGATCTTCCCCCGTGCATGGCCGATGTGGGATTCGCCTAAGGTGCCTACACGCACCCCCCATAGGGGCCCACACACACCCCCCTCGGGACTCAGCCTCCTCGCTGAGGTTTGCTCCACCACCGCGCTTAGAGGCTCGGGGGTCGGCTCTGATACCATTTGTAACATCCCGCTCGAGCGATAGGAAGATCCGGAACAACTTACCCTGATGGGCCTACACGAACTTCCCAAGGGGGTCACCCATCCATGGATTACCCCAGGTCAAGCACGCTTAACTTGGGAGTTCTTTGCCAACATTCAGCCCAAAAGGTATCCAGCTGGTGTTGTTTCCTTTCTTACACTATCCTCGATATATTCTAACTTCTCTAGGCTCTCGGGGTATTACAATACACTATTTCAGTAGATGACTACTATTCTCGGTGAATAGTAGAATGCCTGATAGAAGCTAGCGCAAAATTAGTCTGATGGCCTAGCTGTCAAGTTAAGGATCGAAGGATAGGGATTTTCGAGGATCAGTTAGTATCTCAGAAATATGATGTAAAGATAAGGGATCCATCAGATTGGATCAAACAAGAGGCCAAATATGGCCAAATGATGGCGCGTGAATGCGTCGATTAATGAGCTGAAAGTGGTGCAACTGATGTGACTCGCAAATACGGGATAAAGAAACCCTAGCAACATGACGACACAGCTAGTTGGGTGTTCACAATGACAGATCTGGATCTAGGGACCAAGGCAGAAGACTTGTAATGAGCTTGTGTCTAACGTGCTGGAGAAGCTTATAAGCTGTCTCGCTGTATGGGTCTAGGACCCAGGGTTTGGGTTGCTTAGTGAACTGCTAAGGAGACGATTAGATGCTGAAGATCTGAGTAAGGTCTGTACCTTGTAGAGAATTCCAAGTTCCAATGGTCTAGAAGGCGAGGTGTGCCGCTAGTTATTGTTGATCAAGACCAGAAGCCTAGGAAATCAACCAGAAATAAGATGAATTAAATATGGACCGAGTGCCCTATTTAAAGGATTGCATTGAGGTTCGTGGTCATCTTTGGGACTGATGACACGACGAGCAATGGGAGGCTCGAGGGCCTAGAATGAATGTTCTTGCAAAAGGAGTTGGACTCATGGCAGCGACAAGGAACGATAACTCTGGGAGGGCTATAACGAGACCATGCAGTTTTCACCTGGGACGTACCCATGTGAGGGTCAACGTATGATGTAGGAGTAAGCCTACTATGTGATCGGGGTGATGATGACAGCTTGTGTGCTGGCTGGCGGTAAGTGTAGTGCATAAGAAGAACTAATTTAATGGTCGTGTGCCGATAGTCAACTGGATCTGAAAAATGAAATGCGAGAGTTAGTGAATTCTCGGTAAATGAGATTTCAGGTAGTGGAGCATGGCTAGTCTAAAACCTTGATGATGAGTTGTGAGATGGAAGCCTTAACTCAAGGTAGAGATCGGGTACTAAAAAGGAAAGAATTGATAGGTCGTATCGACCGAAAAAAGGATGATGATGAGACCTAGTCAGTAGAGGTTGTGACTACGGTGCAGTATGCCAAATGGATCTATAAAATTAGGTTAAATTACCAGTGGTCAACCCGACGAGGAGAACTTAAAGGCACCATGATGAATAGTGGATTGAGAGCCATGATTGCAAAGAAA